>NC_061511.1:168076964-168197402 GCF_022539505.1 Lolium rigidum | reverse complement strand
CCTACACACATCGTAGTACATAACGTAAATCTACTTGGGAAGAAAGACATGGCTAAAGTGGACAACACAAACCATACCAACATCATCCTAAATCAGACAAGCAATACATTGCAACTGCGGACAACACAAACCCTAGCAAGATCATGGTAGTCAGCACATTTGGGACAAACAAGGAACCGGAAATGTGGCACCCTAGCAAGTTCATGATAACTCAGCACAATCGGGACTAACCCATGCTACAAGATCAAACCCTAGCCAAGATCTAACAACTCCTAACCTAGATCTAAACATAACCGAGGTATCGGGGTGAGGGAATCCTTACAATCATCGACGGAGGTGAAGAAGTGCTGCACCAGGAAGAAGATGAAGCCGCCCAGATGCAACCGCCGTCATCGCTGTCACCGTCACCGACCGAAGATGTGTGCGCCTCTTACCTGATTGCCGACGGGAGGAGGAGCTCAAAATTTGGGGGGAGAATGGAGGAGGGGGTAGAAATAGGCGATGGGGCGCGGCGGGAGGTGACATAATCCTTCCCGCCCCCTTTTCGCTTTTCGCCGCAGCTCCCGCCATCTCCCTCCTCGTCTTCGCGCGTGCGCCGAAGATTTTCTTTTGCATCAGCTTCGTCCCAGATTTGGGTGACTCGCTGGAAACTGCCAATTCAGACATCCTTCAAAACTTGGCCCGATAATGCTTTAATATCCAGTTCGCGCAACAGAGCGAGAGCCAGACAACCAAACAAACACAAAATTGTTAGAGCGAGGCGCCCATACTACCAACCGCCCTACATCCAAACAGAAGCCGTGCCAGAAAATACATACTCCGTCCCTCACCTCCGGTAAAAGTACACAGTTAAAGCGCCGGGGCGGAGGCAACTCAGTATTTTTTCTCCATTTCCGGCTCTCACCTCCGTCTCCGCCGCCCACCCCGCCAGCGTTCCCCACCACCGAAACCCTCGATTCCCCACCACCGGAACCCTCGATTCGCCGTCGCCGGCGAGCAGCCATGGATGACGCTGACCCTGAGGAGCCGTCGGCCACCATCCCCGCCCTCCCCGCTGACCTGATTGTGGAGGAGATCCTGGTACGGCTTCCGCCCAAGGTGGTCTTGCGCTTCCGCGCGGCCTGCCGCGCATGGCGCAGCGACACCTCCACGCCAACGTTTCTCCGCTCCAACTACGACCACCAGGTCCCCCTTCCCCTCGTCTTCTTCTCCAACTGCACCAAGGACCCTGATACCCTCGACACCATCCATGTCCTCGCGGCCGCGGGGGCCGAGTACCGGCGGACCCTCCTCGCGTTCGGTTGCGGTACGCTTCACGCCTCTTGTGAAGGCCTCCTTCTCATCTCCCACGAAAACGCCCGCTACACCATCTACAACCCAGCCACGCAGCAGGGTCTCAGTCTTCGGGAGCTCACCAGCGCTCGATATGCTTTGCTCTACTCCTCACGCTCTTCCGATGGCGGCGTAGAGTACCGCATTCTGTTCCGCAAAGGAAGACCTGCCATGTACCACGTCCTCACGGTGGGCTCTCCTGCACCGCCCAGGCGTATCCACCTGCCCCAGGGCCCCAAGGATTTCACCGAGCTGATAGCTGCAGGGTACCCTTCCTTCCAATCCCCATCGATTCAGTTCAATGACGCATTGCACTGGTTAATGGACAAGAGTCTGGTTGTTTTCGACAAGGTAGTGGAATCATTCAGATCCATGAGATGTCCTAGTGCCCTTCCAGATGCACGCTTGTTTGAGATCGATGGCACTTTTGGCATGAGCGTGCGGGGTGCAAAAGACACAGCAGTGAGTGTCTGGGTATTGCAGGATTACCAGGCCGAGGCGTGGACACTCAGGTATTCTATCGACTTGGCAATGGTGGACAGACTTAGAGTAAAGTATGACTCACGGCACATGGTGCTGTCCAACGATGGCCACCTGCTAGTTTCTTCCGGTGCGGGTTCTACTGCCCTTATTCTGTGTGACGCTCAGGGTACTTTGATCAAGGATTTCTCAGTCAATTCATGGAACCCAAAATTCACGGGGCTCTGGTATAAAGAAAGTATTGTCAGACATTCTTTCTTTGAGAGTAAGGGCAAACGTCGCAGGCCGCAGTCATCTTTATTCAAAAGGCTCCGAAAAGGTAATCCAAATTTCTTGCTACATACATATCTGTGGCTAATCTCAATCATTGGGTGATTCATACTTCAATTCATAGGTGGGTTCACCTATCTAGTTAGACCAAAATATTCCATTGTTAGGTGGTGAAACTAGTATAGCCAGTCAAAGCAGTTGGTCCCTATAAGTCTGGTTATCATTTACTTGTTAGCTTATATAATGTTGTGATTAAACAAACCCTCTCTCTTAATTGTTACCTGTTAGTTCATATAAGTATTGCGATAAAAACAATGTGTCTTCTTCTTCTGATTGGGTTAGATTTAGGAGCTAGATTTAGTACTATCAGCCACACTGTTGGATTTGGAAGGAATTGTTTTATCCTTGTTTTGAGCATCTTGGAACTCTGGAGTAGAAACGACATCCTCAGAGATGCTATCAGCTTTCCATACATATCAATCTACCTCAAGCTGCAGAAGTCTGGTAACTAGGTTAGTCTTGCCCAAATTCTTTGCTTACCATTTATAATCTAGGCACCAAGAACAAATGTACAAGCCAGGGAGCTATCACAATGCTCTTCATGCGCCTGGTTGATCCATTGAAGTTAAATGTGCTTTACTTCAGTGTCGCTTGCAGCAGGATTATTTTGTACTCTGTGCTAACCTGATTAAATTCATAACTCGGACTCAATAGTTTCCTCCTATTCTCTCAGCAAACCCTGAACATATTTTGACCAAGCTGTCACTTTATTTGATGTTTTGGTTCGAATTTAAATTCTGCTTTTCGCTGAGACTTTTAGTTCTTCACTGGAGAGGTTCTTTTTATATAAGCTTGATTGTTGGTTGGTCTCCTTTGATTTGCTCTATAATTGAAAAAATAGGTCTGTACTTCTTCTGTTTTGGTCAAGAATTTGAGATGATATGTTGTGAATTGTAGTTACAATAGTATAGTGCCTTCAACCTATGTACAATCAATATATTTTATTCCATTCAGTAACTTGCAATAATCATGCGAGCTCAGTGAATAAAATGATATATGATTTCCTTTTTACCCTTCCAGTTATGTGATAATTTTTAGGTCTACATGCACATGCTATCTCCAATTCCACCATGGTTATCATATAATTGATCTATACATTTTTTGGTAAAAGGTGCCTAACTTTTGAGTTGAAAAGAAAGTAACCGAAAGAAATATATTAGCTAAAATCCATGGATTATTGGAAGCTATGCAGGGGCCACAGCCAGATTTTGTACAAAAAGTGATGTCTCTTATGTTTCTCCAAGTACCCTCATTTCCATAAGCTAGGCACACTTGTACTAAAATTTGAACAGAACAAATTAGTTTGCCGCTAACTAAACTTTCCAGCTTGACGGTTGAAAAAAAAGAAGAAACTCCTAGTACAATCACAAACTTTTTTCAACCTTTTGATTTCTGCGACAGTGCTAATCATTATGGCCCTAAAAGATGCAACACGTATTTTGATAAAAACTAAAGGATTCCACTTAACACCCAGATGCCTTGATCCATGTTCTGCCTGGGTGCTAAACCACAGTTTGACCCTTAAGCTTCTCTCTAGTAGTGGCTGGAGAATCTTGGCCAAATAGGCTCCTCCAAGAATATGCATGTTTTTGTATGGATGGGATCTCAACTTCTTTGTCTGGGTTTCTATGTCGTTGTAAGCTATCTAGTTGGGATATAGGTATATAATTTTCTACAAGCTTCTGCTATGAGACTAGGAAGGTTGTGTTTGTCCATGGGTCGTAGATCTTTTTGTACTGTAGACGCGTTTTCAGTTGCATGTCATGTTTTTATTATGGTTAACTATCTTGTTCTATGGAGTCTTCATGTATAAACTTGATGCAATTATTTGGTGTAACTGTTTCAATCCTGGTTTTCAGATTGCTTGGGAGGTGAATAGGACCTAGTTTCCTTAGAAGGCAGGGGTGATTCTACAATAAGTTATTCAGTTCCTTGCGCTTCTGTGTGTTGGTAAAACATGCGTATTTGTCTCGAAGAGATCAAAAGTGTATTTACTTTTTTTACTTGATGTGAACAGAGGCTGGTCCAAGGTCTGCATAATTTTTTTGATAAAGTTAACAATGAGGAATTCACGAATCAATCAGGGAGTTTCTTTTGGAGATAAAGGATAATCATTATGATGCTAGGACATGTGCTGTCAGGTTGAAGGCTACGGTATGGAACTAGCTATCCTAATTTAATCTGTACTTTTTTGTTCGAAGTTCAAATTTGCATGGTTCTGTTCGGATTTGAAGCATGTGAAGATCATGGCATCTGAAAACCACAATTTTTATGCGCCATGCATAAAATACCATTGTTTTTATTCGAAAAGTTGCTTCATACTCTAACCAGCTCTTATTTCAGAAATCTATTGAAGCTATATAAATTTAGTCTTGACTATGCCTTTTAATCTTTGGGCATGTACTTCTATTGTCGGCAGACTTACTTTATGAATATGAGAGCTATATAAAACAGGAAGTTTGGGTTTGTGTGTTGCAATAATCAGACCTTATGCAATTCTACAGACCATGCTAAACATCAGTGAAGTACCAACATTAAATAATTCTGATGGAGAACTAAGAAGGTATAGTATTGGCTCATCGTGAGGGTATTGACCTCATGAAAGCAGTACTTTTCTTCCTCTGCTTTGATAGTATAGTACCTTCAGTATTACAAGCAGTCAATTTGGCTGCAGTATTCTTGCATGTGTAAAACTCGTGGTGGACAAATGATCAGCCATTTGCAAAACGTCAGGTTTTTCTTTAGTTATTGTTGTTAAAGTACATATATATTGACTATAAATCTTGGATATGGGTAACAAGTCGAGTCTAAGGAGTACCTTAATCATTCGATATAAATTTAGAGCTTATTGTTTGATTGTTTGCCAAAAGAACAATGTTGGGGCTTGGGATGGTTTGAGTTGCTCTGGGCCAGGTACACCATGAATTTTTTGTGGGGGATGCAAAGTTGCAACCATTTCTCTTGCTTGATGTTGAGGAATTCCACTTTCGTCAACCTTCTTCTTTTAAACTGGGGTTTCACTTCAGAGCCAAATAAAATGTGTGACTTATTGCTTGGTTTCTATGCACTTGGTGATATGTGAGCCTTATGTTAGCTATGTCAAAAAGCAGATGGAAACTGTCACTTAAAGTGTTTCTGATCTGTTCTTTGTGTCAAGAATTAGTCGCACTAGTATCCTGTTATCTGTTGTTTTTGGGAGTACTGTTCCCCCTTCATTGCAAAAAGAACATCAGAACCACCATTTTGCAGTGCTGTCTGACTTTGTCTCTACAGTTAGGTTACAGTTCATTGTATTCAATCTGAGGCGTCTGTGCACTTGTTGCATCCTTTGTTCCAGCTGTTCTGCTGATGATTGAACCAAATACATGTCAGAGTAGACAGCAGCGTGGCTATGCACAGAATATAAGTTCCCATTGTTAATAACTACCATTTGGAACTACAATTTTTTTTAGTATAAGCAGGCTCCTGCTCAAATCATAAGTTACATAGATACTAAGTATTACATACTTATTTATCCCTCTAACTTGACATTGGATCAGCTACTTTCAGGCACTGACAGATCACTTCCGGTCATTGCGCATGTCAAGAAAAGCTTGGGGCTACAATGCCGAGACTAACTTTTGTGTTTCTCGCCACTTGGGCCTGCAATGTGAAGACTCGTAGACAATGTTTAGAATGTGACGCTCTAAGTTGATTACTTACCACAAGTACGACGTCTTGCTGTATGGAGTTTGTAGGCACCCATGGTTGGTTGCTCTTTGACTAACATGAAGCATGTCCTTGTCTTGAGATGATAAGTCTGGATCAGTTCATGGGGTGGTATTCTGAAATGATTTTGCTCCACGCTTTTAAAACAAACAAACAATTAGCTTGAGATGATGCCATTTTTTGTTTTCGCTGTGGCTACTTTGCTTGTCAGTCTCTAGCTGTGTGTGCGATGAGCCTTTTCGAGTACTACCTGCAGAGAAGGAGCGCTGTGCTCTGTTCCCCAGTGCATGTTTTTATTTGTTACCTTGTTTTTTAATGTGAATTAGGAAGAAGTCTTGCATTTGTATTTTATTTTTCCTGAAACTTAGCAGAGGATTTTAGTTATTTAGTAAAGGCAGCGTACAGAGAGAAGAGAAGCCTGGGGCTCTCTTAGTTTAGGTCACACGCATCTGATTGTTGTCGCGCGTACGTCAGGTAGGCAGCATATTGCTACTACCAACTGTCCGTGATTATAGCATGCACCACATTTGTTGACGATAAGAACCAATTCAACACATAGTACTAGTGGGTAATTAGGTTCTCTGCTCAATACTATTATACTAAGCTGGAGCATTCAATGGAGGGCATGTCCATGTCCACCATCTCAATAGTTCGCAGCTTTCGTCCTCTCACACAGGCAGGCGGACTTGCTCCTCACCGCCTGCTTCTCGCACACCCAGATCGCCGCCCGCATCCGGTTCCGGTGTAGCATGTACTGCAGTCTGAAGGGCATGTCCACGTCCAGCTTCTCCGCCTGGTGCTGGTGCAACTTGTATCTTATTTCTCTTCTGACCGTTTACACCTCAACTGATCTCATCGAAGTGCCAATGTACTTATGTGGTTCACTATGCATTGATTTTCTACCTGCCTTTCTTACGGATGGATACATGTTAGAGTTTCCTTTCCCGAACATATTACTTAGCTGGGTCCAATTTTTATGGATCCCGTACACTGTGCAGTGTAGAAAATAAGGAAAGGTCACGTGATAGAGCAACAGGAGTTCAGATAGCAGAACCTATACGAGACAGTTATCATCGCTTCCAAGTCTCCTTATATCATCATGAGCTTGATGTACGATCTGTATGGTCAGCAGGAAACAGTTCAAAATTGTGCGCATTTGTTGTATGTTATGCAACAGAAATGCTAGCATAGTTCACAGATGCTTGGGCAACAACTAACGTATCCTAAGTTTTGTTCTGACATAAGCAAGCCTAACACGATACATATGAAAGAATATAACATCTAACTTTTGATGATAAGATCTTGAAAGACTTTCAGCATAGCTGGCCTTTCTTTAGGTGAAGGAAGCAGGCAGTCAAATGCCACAGACATGCACTGTTTCACGTCTTTTGCTTCATCTGTTTCGGACTGGAAGTTGTTTGTCCAAAATTTCTTCCAGGAGAAATAGATCGCCTAGCGAAGAAAGAAAATTATGTACGTCTCCAAGATGTTTTCCCATCAACACCTCAAGCACCACAACACCAAAGCTGTACACATCACATTTCTCTGTGACTACAGATGTGTAGGAAAACTCTGCATGCACCGAAGTCCACAGGAACATAAGAATTAGGACATGCATTGATGTAGAGCATTCCTATTAAAACAATTTATTAGAGGATGTAGTATTGTACTGATGAACTTACCAGGTGCACTGCATGAGGGCACAGCCAGTGCAGTAGTTCGTCGAGGTTGGAGGAGTTTACCCAGGTTTTTTTATGGATTGTATGTTCGAGATTCTGTGCTGGAACGTTCGTGGTCTGAATGAACGATCCAGCCAAGCGAGATACGGTGCGGGAGTTTGTAGCTAGTCTTAGAGTTAGCATAGTTTGCCTCCAGGAGACCAAACTGAATGTAATCGATGACTTTCTAGTTATGCAATGTTTGGGGACATCGTTTGATGGTTATGTGTATGTGCCTGCAGTTGAGACGAGAGGAGGGATCCTTCTTGCTTGGAACAAGTCCTATGTGGACATTGAGAGCGCGAGTTTTGATTCCTATGCGATCACCGGGGAAGTTATTCCTAGAGATAATAATAGATGGTGGATCACCACTGTCAATGGTCCACAAACGCATGACGATAAGCTGAGGTTTTTGCATGAGCTAGCTGAGAGGAGGAGTCTTTGCCCGGGGCCGTGGCTGCTGCTTGGAGATTTCAACATGATCATGTATGCGGAGGAGAAAAACAATGATCGTCTAGATAGATTCATGATGGCGAGATTTAGACAGTTAGTTCAGGAGCATGAAATCAAGAATCTCTACCTGCATGGTAGAAGATTCACGTGGAGCAACGAGAGAGAGGCGCCAACTCTCACGCGCATAGACCGAGCTATAGCCTCGGTGGACTGGGATCTTATGCACCCGGACTCTTTCTTACAGGCTTTGTCCTCATCGGTGTCAGATCACGCCCCGATTCATTTTTCGCTGAGCGCGGCTTTTAAGCCAAAGAGAAGGTTTAAATTTGAGGCCTTCTGGCTTAACCTTGAGGGGTTTGAGGAGGCTATAAAGGAGGCTTGGGTGTGCGACCCTAGCATTATGGACCCTTTCAGACGGCTGGATGCCCTCTTCCGTAACGCGGCGGAGTACTTTCAAGCTTGGAGTGAGAACAGAGTTGGGAACATCAAGCTCGGGATGGCTATGGCAAACACTCTGATCTTGAGGCTTGATGTGGCGCAAGAGTCAAGAGTATTATCGCAGGCGGAGGGATGGCTTAGGAGAATGTTGAAGCACGCGGTGCTAGGGATGGCGTCCCTTGAGCGCACCATGGCTCGGCAAAGGTCAAGAGTGCGTTGGCTCCAAGAGGGAGACGCAAACACCAAGCTTTTTCATGTGGTGGCAAATGGGAGGAGGGCGAAAAACTTTATCGCCACGGTTAGAGTAGGGGTGAGTTGGTGACGGCACAGGAGAGAAAGAACGAAGTGTTCACCGAGGCATATGAGAGCCTTATTGGGAGCATCCAAAATAGAGAGCACACAATAAACTTGGAGGCCTTAAACATTCCAGTGGCGGGCCTGGGAGAGCTGGATTCCATGTTCACTGAGGAGGAGGTTTGGAATACGATACGTGAGATGCCGAGTGATAGGGCGCCAGGGCCGGATGGATTCACTGGTGCTTTTTACCAGAGGGCATGGCCAATCAACATGACATCCTTGCCGGACTCATGAAACTTGGAGTGGGTGATGGGAGAGGATTTGCCAGGCTAAATCGAGTATTAATCACCTTGATACCTAAGAAGCCGGATGCGCTGGAGATCAAAGACTATAGGCCCATCAGCCTTGTGCATAGTTTCGCAAAGCTCTTCTCAAAGATCATCGCGAATAGACTCCGCCCCAGATTGGGCGAGATGGTGGGCATGAATCAATCCGCGTTCATTAAGCGCCGGAGTTTGCCTGATAACTTTGTGCTCGTGAGGCAAGTGGCCAGGAAGATTAACATGAGGAGACACACTGGGGTGCTCCTAAAGATTGACATTGCGCGTGCTTTCGACTCCATTTCTTGGAGTTTCCTTTTTGAGGTGCTAAGGAGAATGGGTTTTGGGGAGAGATACTTGAAGTGGGTAGCGCTGCTGCTCTATACTTCCAACAAAAAGGTGATGGTGAATGGAGTGCCGGGAGGCCGCATATACCATGGCAGGGGCTTGAGACAAGGAGACCCGGCCCACATCTCCCATGCTTTTTGTGGCGGCTATGGAGGCCCTGACCAGGATGGTAATTAAGGCTGTGGAGGAAGGTTTATTTGGGGATTTGGCTTCAATTTCACCCATGCAGAGGATCTCTATGTACGCAGACGATGTAGTTCTTTTTCTCAAGCCGATCCGCGGGGAGCTATGGGCCGCGAAACACATCTTGAGTCTATTTGGAGAGGCGTCAGGGCTCCATGTGAACTTTCGAAAGACTACAGCCACGCTGATTCATGGAACACTGGAGGAGGAGAGGACGGCTAGGATCCTGGGATGTGAGTTGGCGGCCTTCCCGATCAGATATTTGGGGCTTCAGTTGGCACTCCGCCCCCTCACTAAGGCGGAGTGGCAACCGCTGCTGGACCAAGTCGCCAAAAGTGTCCCGGGGTGGCAGAGGGGGCTTGTAAGTAGAGAAGGAAGACTTGTTCTGATAAACTCAGTGGTGGCGGCGAGAGCGGTGCACCAAATGGTGGTCGTAGAGGCCCCTGCTTGGATGTTGGAAGAGATAAACAAGTGTATGAGGGCCTTCTTTTGGGCCGGTAAGGATGAAGTTCAGGGAGGACAGTCTCTAGTGGCATGGAGGAGCATTTGTAAACCAAAGGAGCTCAGCGGTTTGGGGGTCAAGGACGTCAGACTACAGGGCCTCGCCCTAAGAGTGAGATGGCTCTGGCTTAGACGCACGGACCCGGAGAGGCCGTGGCAGGGCCTACCGGGGCTGACCCAGAGGCAGCAGGTGTTTTCCAGAGCTTGGCACAGTTTATGGTGGGAGATGGGCGTCTCACCTACTTTTGGAGGGACAGATGGATCGGCGGTTACACAGCGGAGGAGTTGGCGCCGGAGGTCTTTGCCAGGGTCTCTACCAGGAGGAGGAACATTCGCCTTGTGGCGGAGGCTTTGTAGGAGGATGGGTGGATAGATGACATACAAGGGGAGATGACCGCTGACCTTTGGATGCAATGCCTGAGACTGTGGGAGGCAGTCGAAGAGGTGGAGAAAGATAGCACGAGACCCGATAGAATCACCTGGAAAGGTGTGGAATCGGGAACCTACACGGCGAAGGGCACGTATAAGATGATGTGTAAGGGAGGCATTCGTTGGAGCATGAGTGAGCCGGTGTGGGGCTCCTTCTCCCCCATGAAGTGCAAGGTGTTTGCATGGTTGACCCTGAGATATAGGTTGTGGACGTCGGACAGGAGAGCGAGGCATGGGCACCAGGAGCATCAAGATACGTGCTATACATGTCTACAAGAGGAGGACAACGTCGATCATATCTTCACCCTATGCCCATATGCGAGACAGGTGTGGTGCAGGGTCCTACGGAGTGCGAACCTACGGATTGCAGATCATGGGTTCACGGGGAACCTGCAACGATGGTGGATGGAGGCCCGCAAGCGAGTGCGGAGGATCGACAGGAAGCGCTTTGACACCATGGTCATCAACACGGCGTGGACGCTCTGGAAGCAGAGGAACGCGAGGGCTTTTGGGAATGAGAGGGAGCAGAAAACGGTAGACCAAATGTTAGTGCAGATTAGAGATGAGTTCCTCCTCTGGGAGAGGGCCAAAAGAGGAGGGAGCCTAGGTATAGCGAGAGAGTAGGCCTAGACGGAGGGAGGTGGTGTGCGTGTGTCTCAGCACTCGTGTGCTTTCTTGTAAAAGTTTTGCTTCTTCTTCTATAAAGATAAGGCACGTGTTTCGCGTGCTCTCGAAAAAAAAGGCTTGCAAAAAAAAGATTGGCTTACATGGATTTTAGAGAAATTACATAGTCCAAATAACCACGGTGGACCAATTTTAATAGTAGAGTAGCTTCCCCTAGGGGTATCTGGCCAGCGCATGATCGAGAAAGATCAAACGGTTAGAAACAACATGTATAGTGATCCAACAGACGGAAATGATGATGGCATGAGAGACAACATAGATGGCTCAGTTATAATATCACTAATGATTAGCGGAACGAACACAATCGAACATTACTCACCAACATAATAGGAGGGAGACAATCGATAATTACTTTACCATAATAACGGGCCGCATGCGGTTTCAGGTCGCGCATTGTGCAACTTTAGAAATCGCACGGGACCAAGACGGCCCGAAGGCCCATGTGCACGTGGAGGATAACCATGTCGGTATCGCGCGACGCCTCCGCGACACTGCCAGCGAAGCAGGTCACACTATATCCTACTTCAGGAATAGGTCCGGAGCCCGCAGGGAACGGATGCCCACATGGAGGGAGGAGGTTCCCAAGGATGTGGAGGAGGACAACTACACGCTGGCACACGACCCCGACGCCGTGTGTTGCCTGTCAGGTGATCGATGGAAACCGCGATGTGTTGGATGAGGACACGATGGGGAAATATCAGGACCAAGGTGGCAAAGCTAGAATGGACCTAGTTACACACTTATTGTGCTCGATTAATCACGAGGCACCTAGGTCAATTCGAGGAGTAGCAACCCTTTTTATGTGGGCTAGGCCTCTAGTAGGGAGCGACGCGGCGAATTATGGTACGATGGACGCTGTGGTACGACTCAATAGATCTGGGGCGTCCATAAACAGGATCCGACAGCTGGTGCGCTGAAATCACTTTGAAAGGTTTAAGGTAGTACAATTTTACTGTTTCTTAATTTTGAAACCATAGGAGGTGCATTTATGTGTTGTGGTCTTGTGGATATTTGTTTGGGTTCTATCCCACGGCGTAGTATAGCTAGTGGTAGCTGGTAAGTCTTTTCTTGGGTCGATAATTCATGAAATCTGGTGTGATCTATATATATGAACAAGTAGCAAGAGCCCTCAGATGTTTTTCTTTCCTCTCCCTATCTATGAAAGAATTAATATACAAAAAAAAATTGTTTATCCATGTGCTTCCAAATGTGTGTGTGCAAATAGAACAGGATCACCCGCGTACCTTAGAGCCCTTGGAAAAGACATAGGTGACTCACATCCTCTTGTCTTTGAAAGAATGCGTGCCTAATAAGGCTTTCTTTGAACCAGTGCCCTGTAATCGTTGGTTGTAATGTTCTCCATGTGAATTCCTTGAGCAGCTCGGCCTTGCTGATGTCACAATGGAACAGAGCCGAGCAACTTGCCGAATAACCATGCGAGTAGCAGATCAGCGTCTCTCTGTCAAGAGACATAACCCTTATATAACTACTAATGTATGTTTCCACGGTTGGTACTTGAATCTGGAACTTGAGTGACCACGACGTCTCCCTCCCATAATCTTGGAGTAACCAGATTTTAACCAGTCGATCACTAACATCTAAGCAGCTGATTCCCAGCATACCTTCCATCTCAAACAAAGAAGCACGGGTATCAGCAGTAGTGGCCGGAGACCTCATCCACCTAAATGACTCTAGCACGGTGTCGAAGACAACTAGCCTTTCCAAGTGTTGGCCGGCGGTCCTTAGGTCCGGCCAGTGAAGGCAGTTATGGAGTACGACTGGCATAGGCACAGGCACCTGCCAGAAGCAATGGGCATCACTGTAACAATACATCCCGGAGAGCATAGCCTTCTCCATTGACGGCGAGGCCATGGGCAATCCGATGCATCTGGGCTCTGGCGAGCCCACCGTCAGGACGTAGTACCGAACATTGTGATCCGACGGCCAATTCTTCTTCCAGTACAGAACGCGGTACTCGCCGGACGAGCGGTGCAGGTACAGCCCTGCGACGCCGCACATGCCGGTCAGCCCCGGAAGCAAAGCGCACTCACGTGTAGCTGGGTTGCAGATGTAGGAGCAGCCATCGCGTGAAGAGAACAGGAGAAGGCCATCACATGAGGCATCGAAACTGATGTCAAGAACCGGATCGCGGTCATAGCGTTCACGGGGAAATCTCAAACAGAAGACGGGGCGGCGCCGTCGCCGCCGTAGGTCGCAGGCGTTAAGCAGCGTGGCGATGTGGAGGAGTGGCCTGCCACAGACCACATACCCGTCCTTCATTCTTGAGAACTGGATGAGGGGGAGGGACGGTTGGTGCTTGTGGTGGGCGACGAGGAAGTCTGGGGCGGAGGTGAGCGTATACCAGGACCGGCAGACCGCGCGGCAGCGGAGGAGCGACTTTGCCGGCAGACGGACAAGGATCTCCCACACGACCGTCTCCTCCGGGAGGTCGACGGAAGCGATCACGCGACGGCGGCGGCGTATCCATCCTGCCGTTTCCTCGCACATCAGAGCACATGCTTCAGCCCCCTCGCGCGCCCGTCGGCTTCGAGTCCATATTCCGCTTGCCTTATTCGAAGACGAGGTCTCTTCTCCCTCCACGGCGACACCGCCGCCGCAAGCCAACAATTTGCTTCCTGCCGTGATCTCATCGCCTCGGCTAGTTGCCATGGTCACCTACGAACTGTTTCTCTTTCCGTTTTCCAGGCCCCCGTACTGTATATTGGTGCAGTCTGGGCTCGAAGCGGATACGGCTCACTTCACGTGTACGATTAGGAGACTTATTAGTTGGGGCGCGTCTAGACAGCGCGCGTGCGCCCAATCGTTGATTCCAGTAGACCCTAGAAATAGAAAGATCCATCGAACGATTAGCCCAAAACGATCGGCTATCCATCCCGATCCGACAGTCTCACGTGGCTGACCTGCTGCTGCTAGCTACTACAGGTGCAAACAAGGCAAGTGTCAAGCGACATGCTACGGTCAGCACTCACGTACGTGCGTGTCCACGAGACGCTAGTTGCCTGCTAGTACATGGTCTTTCTTTGAGTGGTCTGCTAAGCACATGTGCGTGGCCTTCGCGCTCCATGATGCAGACGCTATTTAGCTGTAAGTTGCACCATCAGTTCCTAGAATTGTGTCATTTATTGGATGTAGTTTGGCGAAACGTACCGTGAAGCTGGGTACGGTTGCATGTTATATAATGGGGCATAAAAGCCATATAGTACATGACAAGTATCCGTATATAAAAACATACGGTATACAACTTAACATCTAACACCACCCTTAATCTAAACCTTTTGAAAGGTTGAGATTACGTTTAACTCATCTAACCTTCTAACAGGAAGAGCTTTTGTGAAACCATCTGCAACCTGATCTTTGCTAGAAATAAATCTGATATCTAAGAGATTCCTAGCAACTCTCTCTCTCACACAAAATAAAAATCAATCTCAATGTGTTTGGTTCGAGCATGGAACACTAGATTTACAGACAAGTAGGTAGCACCTAAGTTGTCACACCAAAGACATGATTTTCCCCTTAACTTTACACCAAGTTCAGCAAGAAGAGCTTCAACCCAAATTAACTCAGCAGTAGCATTGGCCAATGCCTTATATTCGGCTTCAGTACTTGATCTAGACACAGTGTCTTGCTTTCTGGCACTCCAAGAGACTAAGTTTGGCCCAACAAATATAGCAAAACCACCTGTGGATCTCCTATCATCAAGGGAACCTGCCCAATCTGCATCTAAGAAAGCACTGAGAAATGTGGAGGAAGATCTTGCAAATGTAGTTCCAACTTTCAATGTATCAAAACCATATCTAAGTATACGCTTAACTGCTGTCCAATGATCTGTAGTTGGAGCATGAAGGAACTGACATACCTTATTAACTGAGAAAGCCAAATCCGGGCATGTCAAGGTCAAATATTGCAAAACTCCAACAATACTTCTATATTGTGTACTATCTTCAGGACCTAGAGGTGTACCATCATAAAGAGACAACTGTTCTGTAGAGGACAGAGGGGTAGGTGTAGCCTTACATCCATTCATTCCAACTTTTGCAACTAAATCATTTGCATATTTCTCTTGTGTCAAAATCAAACCATTAGGGGTTCTTTTGACTTCAATACCAAGAAAATAATGTAGATCACCTAGATCCTTTATGGCAAAGTTCTCATTTAAATCTCGAAGCAAACAGGTAATGGCATGATCTGAGGAACTTGTTACTATGATATCATCAACATACATAAGCATATATATGATAATACCTGACTTGTTGTAAAGAAACAGTGAAGTATCAGCCTTTGAGGGAACAAACCCAAGAGCACATAACTTGGAACTAAGTCTTGAATACCATGCTCGAGGTGCTTGTTTCAACCCATAGAGAGCCTTGTCAAGTTTGCATATATAGTGTGGTACAGAAGAACTTTCAAAACCAGGAGGTTGTTTCATATAAACTTCCTCTTCCAGAACACCATGAAGAAACGCGTTCTTGACATCTAGCTGTCGTAGACTCCATCCACGAGAGACAGATATAGATAGAACAGTTCCGATAGTAGCAATTTTAACTACAGGACTGAAAGAATCTTCATAATCAATGCCATACCTTTGTTTAAAACCTTTTGCAACAAGACGTGCTTTATATCTGTCAATAGTACAATCTGCCTTTTTCTTGATACGATACACCCATTTGCAGTCAATTAAATTTCTGTTTTTACTTGGAGGAACAAGATGCCAGGTCTTGTTGTCAATCAAAGCATCATATTCATCTTGCATTGCTTGTCGCCAATTTGGATCATTGAGAGCTTCCACAAGAGTGCATGGCTCACCTGTAGAAGACAACATGCCATATCTAACAGTTCCATCAGTATATTTTTTAGGATTTCTTATACCTTTCTGAAGACGAGTTTGTGGTTCAGCAGGTGGAGACGGTGGTGGTGCAGCAATGCTGGTGCTTGAATCATCAGAATTCTCAGCGGAGTTTTCAGCAGTAGTAGTCTCCCCACTGGCTGCAACCACAGAAGATCCAAAACCTGCCCCAGATTCCCTGGCAGACAAGACAGGGGAATCATGCAGAGGGGACCGGTGCCCAGGGCTGGCAGCGCCAGGTGGCGAGACGGGGCTGGCCGGAGGCGTGTGGTGTCCACGCGCTGACGGAGACAGGGCGGGGACCGCTCTGGCGCGGCGGGCGAGGCGCCAGGTGGCGAACCGGCAGAGGGCGCGGGCGTGTGGCCAGCACGCGCGGGCGGGGACCGCCTGACGCTAGCGTCCAGGCCGGAGGCGGGAGGATCCTCCTCGGGATCCGACGTGTCCTCGGGATCAGAGTGCGTCAGGGAATGTTCCTCTTCATCATTTTCAGCGCCAGTTTCGTCATTTTCTAGCAGATCTTCAATATCAATTTTCGAGCTGATTTCAACTCCGTTTTCTGTAGGATTTTCGGCAGCACATGAACAATAGGCACAATAGGAGACATATGATTATCAAAATTACGTACACCCTCATGTGATGATGATGTATCAATGGATGATGGAAGAAGCAAAATTTCCTTTTTGAGAAGAGCACCGGCATTGGGATGTAGAGAGGCAAAAGGAAACACATTTTCATCAAAGACAACATCACGAGAAATGTATATGCGACCAGTGGACACATCTAGACACTTGACTCCTTTGTGAAGAGGACTGTAACCAAGAAAAACACATTGCTTGGAGCGGAAAGCAAGTTTGCGTTTGTTATAAGGGCGAAGATTAGGCCAGCAAGCACAACCAAAGACTCAGAGAGCATCATAATTTGGTGTAACATGAAGAAGACGTTCTGTAGGAGTCTCAAAATTTAGAACTTTACAAGGAATTAAATTGATGAGAAAAGTGGCAGTGATAAAAGCTTCATCCCAGAATTGAAGAGGCATAGATGCATTGGCAAGCAAGGCAAGACCAACTTCAACAATATGACGATGTTTTCTTTCAGCTGAGCCATTTTTTTGATGTGCATGAGGAAGTGAAACATGATGTGTAATGCCAACTTGCTGAAAGAATCCATTTAGTTTCTAATATTCACCACCCCAATCTATTTGCATAGTAACTATTTTCCTATCAAACTTGCGCTCAACAAACTGTTGGTAATTAAGGAAAGCTTGATAAACATCAGAACACTTCTTGAGCAAATAGATCCAAGTAAATTTGCTAAAATCATCGATAAAGCTTACATAGTATGCATGTTTTCCCACAGAGAGGGGAGCAGGGCCCCATACATCAGAGAATACTTGTTCTAGAGTAGCAGTGGAGACACTAGTAGATATAGGATATGGCAACTGATGACTCTTAGCTAACTGACAAGAATCACAAATATATGGGGTACTCTCATGGGTGTAAGCTATTTTATTTTTCCTAAGAACTTGTTGAACCACAAAGGAAGATGGATGACCTAAACGACGATGCCATGTGGAGGATGACGGCTTTATTGCGGCGAATGCAAGCTTGGAGGTCTCATGAAACATGGGCACCAAGGGATAGAGACCACCATAGAAGGGGCCCCTAAACAGAATTCTTCGAGTTTCATGGTCCTTGATTAAGAAGAAGAAAGGGTGAAACTCAATAAAGACATGATTATCAAGAGTGAACTTATGCACAGATAAAAGATTTTTGGATGCATTAGGGACATGAAGAATGTTGTTAAGATCAAAAGAGCCATGAGGGGTACGCAAAATTGAATTACCAATATGACTAATGGGCATGCCTTTACCTTCAGCAGTGCGAACCCGATCTTGTCCATTGTACTTGTTGGCGATGTGGAGCTTGTTCAACTCACTAGTGATATGATCAGTGGCACCTGTATCAGCGTACCAATTTGTGTCCACTCCATAGGATGCAAGATGTGCACCCTTTTCTCCTTTATCTCCCTTGTCCTTCTTGTCATCCGAGTAGCGCCACCAACAGTCCGAGGCGGGATGACCATAGATCTTACAGATTTGACATTCAATATCAACAAAAGGAGTAGGGGCACGGTCACGGCATCCACCCCCATCGGAGCGGCGATAGCGGTCACCATCATCACGACGCTTGTCGCGTCTATCATCACGACGATCACGGTCACCACGACGGTCATCACTTCGCCATGAGCCACGATCATCACCGCGCTAGGAATTGCGGTTGTCGTCTCTAGGGTGGCGATAGCCACCACCTCCACTGCCTCCGCCGCGGTGGGGCTACGATCACGCGGGGAGGAGTACCGCCGCTGAGGAGAGGTCCGTCCGCGGGAGCGGTGCTCACGGTCACGGCGGGCCAGGTTTGCAGAAGAGACGAAGGTGCTATTTTCTTCGACGCCATTGCGCATGTCATAAGAGGATAGCTGATCATAGAATTCGTCCAGAGTGGTGCCAGGGTTGCCATTCACGGTAGTGATGAGAGAATTGTACTCCATCTTGTCAAGACCATGAAGTAAGTAGCCAAGAAACTCATCCTCCTCAATGGGCTTCCCAAGGGTAGTAAGTTCTGATGCAAAACCTCTCATCTTCGTGTAATACTGATCCGCAGTCATAGTGAGTTTCTTGGTGTCATTGAGCTGTTCACGCAGATGTTGAGCCTTGGTGTGGGAGGCGGTTTTGAACATGGCATTGATGGTGATCCAGGCTTCAGCAGTGGACTCAACTCCAAGGAGATGGGAGAGGATGTCCGGAGACAGCGTGTTCAGTAGGAAGCGAAGAACCTGTTGATCCCTCGCCATCCAAGTAACATAGGCCGGATTTTCCACGGCGATTTTCTTCTTGTTGGCATCCTCTACTTCAATGAGCTTCGGCGGGGCACGATCTGTCCCCTCAAGGAGGGACATCACGTTGGCACCGCGAAAGGCGGGAAGGACCGACGCCTTCCATAGCAGAAAATTGCCCCGGGTGAGCTGTTGGGCCGGAGGAGCTCCAAGGGCGGCGACGAGGCCAGAGCTTGTCGAGGACGAACTCATGGCGGCGGTAGGCACAGGATGGGGTGTAGGGTTTTGAGGCTTTTTGGTCGTGGGGTTTTGAGATCGGCGGCGGCTGGCTTACAGCGGCGGCCGGATTTCTTGATGTATGGCGGCGGCGGTGGCTTTAGGGTTAGCACACGGCGGCGGTGGGTTTTGCTGGTGTTTGGTGTAGGGTTTTGACCGCGGTGACCGCAGGAAGGCTACGGTGACTGCGATGTAGGAGAGGCGGCGGCGGCGGTCTTGGGGTCGGCAGCTAGGTCAGGAAAGAGCCTGCTCTGATACTATATTGGATGTAGTTTGGTGGAACGTACCGTGGAGCTGGGTACGGTTGCGTGTTATATAATAGGGCATAAAAGCCGTATAGTACGTGACAAGTATCCGTATACAAAGACATACGATATACAACTTAACATCTAACATCATTGAGACATAAAGTTGATCTCTCGCACATTAAAATTGCATCGTCAGGCAGCAAAAAAATGTTTGTCAGCCACGAGTAGATTGCTACATCAGGTTTTAAAAGTTCTTTGTCAGACACTGTAGTTGCTCCGCCGTACGCTAACGAGGCGCCAAAAAAAAAGGTTTATCTGGCACGTAAGTTGCTCCATCGTGTTTTAAAAACACCGAAGTTGCTCTGCCGTACGCCAAATTTGCGCCGCCAGTGCAAAAAAAAAAAGGTTTATCTGGCAACTTACCATCGTGTTTCAAAATTTCTTTGCCAGACAGCAAAGTTGCTCTGACCTACACCAAAATTGCGTCACCAGTCACAAAAAAAGGTTTGTCGGGCACGCGAGTTGCTCCATTGCTCCATTCGAACACCAAAGTTGCCCTCTTGTACACCAAAATTGCGTCGTCAGGCACCAACAAATAGTTTGTCGGGCACCTAAGTTCGGGTTTCAAAATTTCTTTGTCAAACACCAAAGTTGCCCCGTCGTATACCAAAATTGCACCGTCATGCACCAAAAAATGGTGTGTCGGGCACCTAAGTTGCTCCATCGGGTTTTAGAATTTCTTTATCGAACACCAAAGTTGCCCCGTCGTACAGCAAAGTTGCAACGTCATGCACGAAAAAATGGTGTGTCGGGCACCTAAGTTGCTCCATCGTGTTTCATAGTTTCTTTGTGGGACACCAAAGTTGCTCCGTCGGGTTCAAAAGTTACTCTGCATGGTACCAAAATTGCGTCCTCAAGCACAAAAGTTGCTCTGGTGCGAGGCACACAAGAGGCTAGGGTGGAAGGATCGAAAGGCTCCGTCCCCCGTTTTTTTCTTAGATCGATTGCTCGTTGGGGAAGAAAGGGGCGCGAGAAAAAGCAAGGACAAAATAGAAAACCATCGGGTTTCAAAATTTCTTTGTCGGATACCAAAGTTGCTCTGTCGAGTTCCAAATTTGCTCTGCATCGGACACCAAAGTTATCTTGTCCCACATCAAAGTTGCGTCTCCGGGCACAAAGTTGTGTCGTCGGACACCAATACGACTTTAGTGGGTGGTGAAGAAATTTTGGTGCAACAAAATACTAAATTTACAATAGAGTTTAAACAGCTTCACCACAATAATAGTCAACTTCGGAGCGGGCGCAATCTTAGAAAAAAATATACAATGTTAGGCAAGAAATTGTTAGAATTAAGCAACTACTTTGTGGTGTCAGGCAACAATCTAACAAAATAAGCAACTTTTTTGGGGGAATAAAAATAAACGAGTATCTATCTATCTATCTATTATCTATTATATTATTAAAACAACAAACAATTAACGGTGGCCATTAGAGGTTACATAACCAATGGATTAGATTAGGCACACATCGTATATGTACGCACGGAAAATAAAACACCGTTGAAGAAAAAAGAAGACGTACGCTCCCTACGTTCGTAATAGAAGAGGAGCCGCACATAACCAGGATTCGTCAATTCCATTCATGTCCAGTTTCGTGTTGAAGAAGATGCGCGGCTTGATCAAGACTGGATTGAGAACTGAGAAAGGATTCAAGGAAGTCTATCTGATTGATGTGGCGAAGGCCCTATTTGAACATTGTGGTATAAACGGTAGCTCCACCCAGGTGTACAACTACCTGAGGAAGTGGAGGCAGAGGTGGCTCACCATTATCAGGCTTCGCGTGTTGGAGATATGCCCAAGATGCAATAATAAAGTGGTTATTATAATATCTTTGTGTTTATGATAAATGTTTGCATACCATGCTATAATTGTATTAACCGAAACATTGATACATGTGTGTTATGTAAACAACAAGGAGTCCCTAGTAAGTCTCTTGTATAACTAGTTTGTTGATTAATGGATGATCATGGTTTCGTGATCATGAACATTGGATGTTATTAATAACAAGGTTATGTCATTGGTTGAATGATATAATGGACACACACCCAAATGAGCGTAGCATAAGATCAAGTCATTAAGTTCAATTTGCTATAAGCTTTCGATACATAGTTGCCTTAGTCCTTCGACCATGAGATCATGTAAATCACTTACACCGGAAGGGTACTTTGATTACATCAAACGCCATTGCGTAAATGGGTGGTTATAAAGATGGGATTAAGTATTCGGAAAGTGTGAGTTGAGGCATATGGATCAATAGTGAGATTTGTCCATCCTGATGACAGATAGATATACTCTGGGTCCTCTCGGTGGAATGTCGTATGATTAGCTTGCAAGCATATGATTGGATCATAAGAGATGACATACCACGGTACGAGTAAAGAGTACTTGTCGGTAACGAGGTTGAACAAGGTAATGAGATACCGATGATCAAACCTCGGACACGTAAAATATCGTGTGACAAATGGAATTGGCATCGTATGTAAATGGTTCAATCGATCACTAAAGTCATCATTGAATATGTGGGAGCCATTATGGATCTCCAGATCCCGCTATTGGTTATTGCTCGGAGAGGAGTCTCGACCATGTCTGCATAGTTCGCGAACCGTAGGGTGACGCGCTTAAGGTTCGATGTCGCATAAGTAGATTCGAAATATGAGATGGAGTCCGAAGTTTTTGTTCGGAGTCTTGGATGGGATCCAGGACATCACGAGGAGGTCCGGAATGGTCCGGAGAATAAGATTCATATAAGGGAAGTCATTTTCCGGGGTTCGGGAAAAAGTCCGGTGTTTTGACCGGAGCTTCTAGAAGGTTCTAGAGGGCCACCAGTGGGCCCACCACCCCGGGAGAGGCCACATAGGCGCCACATGGCATGGTGGGTCCTGCCCACTATGACATGTGGGCCCAGGCCGGCCCACCCCTAGAGATAGAATCTATCTCTAATTTAAATGGTTCAAATTTAGAGATAGAATCTATCTCAAGATTAAGTGTTTAAATGAAGAGATAAAGGGAAAGACTTGGGGGGGGGGGAGACTTCCCCCCCTCATGCGCCGGCCAAGGAAGAGGTGGGGCCAGGGGGAAACCTAGGCCAACCCCTCCCCCTATATAAAGAGGGGAGGGGGTGGCCGGCCACCACACCCATCCTTCCAACCCTAGCCGCCCCCCTCTCTTCCTCCTCCATACGCTGCTCAGGCTTAGGCGAAGCCCTGCAGTATTTCTTCTCCACCAGCACCACCACGCCGTCGTGCTGCTAGGATTCTGTAGAGATCTACCACACCTCCGCTGCCCGCTGGAACGGGGAGAGGAAGGGGCTTCATCGACACCGTATGCGTGACTGAGTACGGAAGTGCTGCCGGATTGCAGCACCGGAACGATCGTCTACACCAACAACGAGATTAATCTCGTAGGCTTTGGAATCTTCGAGGGTTAGTCTCATCTCCATCTCGTTGCTCCGATCTTGTAGATTAGATCTTGGGTGTTCCATAGATTAGATCTTGGATTTATTCGTCTTTGCGATAGGAAATTTTTTGTTTTCTATGCAGCGAACCCCATCAATGGTATCAGAGCCAGGTCTATGCATAGATCTATTGCACGAGTAGAACACAATGGTTTTGTGGGCGTTGATGCTTTTGTTGCTTTAGTTTGTGTACTTTGCATCTTGCGGGATGGTGGGATGAAGCGGCCCGGGCTAACTTTACATGACCGCGTCTCATGAGACTTGCTCCACGCTTGACATGCAACTTGTATTGCATAAGTGGCTTTGCGGGTGTCTGTCTCTCCCACCATAGTTAAGATTACAATTTGCACTTCTATTGTCAACACTAGTATCACCGTTGTGGTTCATGTTCGTAGGTAGATTGGATCTTACTCGAAAACCCTAAACCACGTAAAATATGCAAACCAAATTAGAGGCGTCTAACTTGTTTTTGTAGGGTTTGGTGATGTGATATGGCCATAATGTGATGGTGATTATATTTGATGTATGAGATGTTCATTGTTGTATTATGGCAACCGGCAGGAGCCTAATGGTTGTCTTTAATTTTTGTTAAAAACCTGCGTGTCTATTCATCATGTAATAGCTTTATTTCAAGTAGTTGTTATAATAGCTATAAGTGATGGACAACCATGAAGCAGCACCACTGACCTTGACGCCATGCTGGTGATGATGGAGATCATGTCCGTGCTTTAGAGATGGAGATCAAAAGCACAAGAAGAAAGGCCATATCATATCACACATTATGAATTGCATGTGATGTTAATCCTTTTATGCATCTTATTTTGCTTAGATCGCGACGGTAGCATTATAAGATGATCCCTCTCACTAAATATCAAGATAATAAAGTGTTCATCCTTAGTATGCACCGTTGCTAAGACTTGTCGTTTCGAAGCATCTCGTGATGATCGGCTGTGATAGACTCTACATGTGCATACAACGGGTGCAAGCCAGATTTGCACACGCGGATACTAAGGTTGCCTTGAAGAGCCTAGCATGTACATACATGGTCTCGGAACACGGGATACCGAAAGGTAGAGCATGAGTCATATGAATGATATGATGAACACTTTGAGTGTTCGCCTTTGAAGCTACATCTTTTCTCGTGAAGATCGGACTTGGTGTAGTGGATTTGGTTCGTGTAATCACCAAGACAATGCGAGGGATGTTGTTTTGAGTGGGAGTTCACCTAGTTAATTTAAGAATTAAAATTGAACTCATCTTATCATAAACTTAGTCTAAACTCTTTGCAAATATGTTGTAGATCATGGCGCCCCCCTCCATCAATTTTAACCAGTTCCTAGAGAAAGAAAAGCTTAAGAGCAATGGTAGCAACTTCACTGACTAGTTCTGTCATGTGAGGATTTTCCTCACTGGTGGAAGCCTGCAATATGTGCTCGATGCACCGCTAGGTCCCCCACCGCCTCCTGCAGTATCCGAGGAGGTAGAGAATGTTTACGAGACTCGGGCGACTCGGTACTCCGAAGTTCAGTGTGCCATCCTGTGCAGCCTAGAGGCAGAGCTCCAAAAGCGTTTTGAGCACCACGACCCTTGTGAGATGATGCGTGAGCTCAAGGTTATCTTTGAAACTCATGCGGCCGTGGAGAGCTATGAGGCCTCGAAACAGTTCTTTGGCTATATGATGGAAGAGGGCAGCTCCGTTAGTGAGCACGTGTTCGCCATGTCCGGACACGCGAAGAAGCTCAGTGACTTGGGGATGATGATCCCTAACCAACGACGACGAGCTGGTGGCCTTCACCAACATGACTGTTGTTGTGAAGGACGCGACACAAGCCATCGGGGACAACAAGCCCACCGACATGTACCCTGACCTATACAATGCGGTCATCGACATGCTTGGCTTCGCCGAGGAGGATCTCATGGCGGCCCTGAGCCACCTCATCGACCACAAGGCTCAGGGTGCAGCTTTGTGGGCATGATTGAGCCACACCGCGTCCTCTGGCTAACGAACTACCTTGCCAAGTACCACTACAAGTTGTAGTGGTGCCCTTGAGAGGGTGGTTTAGGGGATGCATGCATGGAGGTGATGAACTTGATGATGATGCTGATGATGTACATTTTGGCAGTAGCTAGGGTTGAAAAATCTTTGATGGCCCCCTTTTGTAACTATGATGAGGTGGTATATACTAACCCCTCACGTGATGGTGAACTTGCGGTGTTAGGATGACACCCATTTTTGTTGTGGTGGTAGGATGACACCATAGTAGTATAAGATGAACTTGTGATCCACTTTTGGAATGATCATACATGCCCCTGTTAGTTTATCATTTGATGTCAACATTTGTGTAGTTCTATTGCTCTGTTATGAATTGGTTCATGGTTGTGATTGATTACATGTTCTTATTATGTTGTGCTAGTGGTATGTGGGTGTTCCGCGGACGGGTGATGCGTCTCAAACGTATCTATAATTTTTGATGCTCAATGCTTGTTTTACACCAATTCATATGTGTTTGGCTTACACTTCGTTGCACTTTTACATGATTTCCGGCACTAACCTATTAACAAGATGGCACAGTGCCAGTTCCCTGTTTTCTGCTGTTTTTGTATTTCAGAAAAGTTGTACATGAAATATTCTCGAAATTGGACGAAACAAAAGCCAAAGCAAATATTTTACCGAAATGAAGACGAAGTCCGAAGGGGGTACGAAGAGGCCCACCAGGGCGCCCACAGCACCCCTAGGCGCGGCCTAGGCCTGGCCCGCGCCTAGGATAGGTGTAGGGCCACCAGGCGCCCCACCGACCTGAATCCTCTGCCTATTTATACATCTTCTCGGGAAAACCCTGGATACCCGAGCCTCCATCCATGAAAATTTCCGTCGCGGCCGCCATCGCTGAACCCATCTCGGGGGGTTCTGAAGCTCTTCCTGGCACCCTGCCGGAGGGGAAAATCATCGCCGGAGGCATCTACATAGCCATGCCCACTTCCGAAGTGATGTGTGAGTAGTTCATCTCTAGACTATTGGTCCATAGCAGTAGCTAGATGGTTTTCTTCTCCACTTTGTGCTTCATGTATCGATCTTGTGAGCTGCCCTACATGATCAAGATCATCTTTATGTAATCCTCTATGTTTGGTTTGCTGGGATCCGATGAATGTTGAATACTATGTTGAGATTGATTATATATTTATGTCATATGTTATTTGTGATCTTGCATGCTCTCCGTTGCTAGTAGAAACTATAGGAAAGTGGACACTTGTGACTCCAAGAGGGGGTATTTATGCTCGATAGTAGGTTCATGCCTCTAGTTTTCTAGGAGAGTGACTTTATAACTTCTAAGGTTGTTTTTTCGATCAAGGAGCATAGCCCCAGCCTCTGCATCCAAAGGATGCACACAACTTTCTTCTTTATTAAATTATTCGCAATGCCTTACATGGGGAATACAAAGATCAATCTCGAAGCCTCCTTCCTAGCGACAACTCGATATACCTACGATGAAGGGGGGACCATGAACAAGGCCAAATTCCCAGGCGGTACACTAACACACATCATCCAAAAAGCAAAACCCTGAGGGTGTGCCATTGCACACGTCGCAGAGTTCGCAACTGCCATCCATCTCGAACCCATCTCCAAGTGAGATCAACGTATTGACCGTGCCAGGCCTGCCGTCGATGTCACCATAACACCAAACAGCTCCACCATCCTGCCCGCGTCCAGCAATCCTCGCCCGTCTTCGATACCCCGCAGCTCCACACCGCTGAGAATCATCGACGACAACGTGGTAGATGAACACCACTCCACCAAAAACCACCTCCATCCAGCCGCTGCTCCAAAAACGATGCCCCAAGAGGTAGCACGATGCAGGAAGCGCCGTCATCGTCCAATCCTGGCTGGATCTAGGGTTTCCCCCGGAGCAGCACGAGTGAGTTTCCGCGGACTGCGACGATGATGCCTTCAAGAAGGAAGCGACGCTTAATGCCACCATCGCCTGCCAATCTTGACACGATTTTCACCGACAGCCGCGAGTCCCCAACTCAGCGAGAGCAAACGGAGAGGCCAGCAAAGATGATGCCTTCGCAGGGGAACGACGCCAATAGCCGCCGCCATCGTCCGCCAAGAACGAAGTCAAGGCTCGGTGTTCACCGGTGGCCCCTCCGCCGCTAGCTCGTCGTCGACTAGATCTTCATCGCCGGGTAGAGGGATCTCGTGATCCGCCACCCGAGAACCAGCCGACCTCCTCCGGCGAAGAAGAAGGCCACCTCCACCGTCGAACCCAAGGCTGCTGCCTCGGGCGACCTCGTGGCGCGGGAGAATCCCAAGATCATCGCCCCTCACCGGCGAGAGGCGGAGGGAATGGCGTTGTCCGCCGCCACCAGCCACCACCGGCGTGCTGCCGATGGGAGGCGGGGAGGCCGCAGCACAGGCTCTAGCCACCGTCCCCGTCCATCCATGCGGGAGGCGGGAGGGCCACCGTCGCCCCTCCATCCTCGCCAGACCGCCGGTGCCCCGGGAGGCGGAAGGGCTGCCGCCGCACGTGAGGAACTCCATGGCCGTCGTCCCCGATGCGTCACGAGGGAAGGCCGCCGCCGCCGCCACGCCCCGAGGTCTTTGCCCCGGCGGCGCTGCCGGCGGCGGCGGCGGGAGGAGGAGGGTTGGGGGTGCGGGCGGCTAGGGTTGGGAGGGTGCGGGCGACTGTTAAATATATTAGTAACGTTGTAGATGAGCTGTTGCTACTAGGGATAACCCAACAATGTTTTATCCAAGGGTAATTCTACTATTTACTTTACACACATTGCTTAATGCGATACTCTCTTGCTTGCAACTTTATACTGGAAGGGGAGCGAACGCTAACCTGAAGGTGGATTATTAGTCATAGATGCAGTTGGATTACGGTCTATGTATTATGTTGTAATGCTCAATACCAAATTATCATAGTAATCATCTTGTCATGTATCGATCGATATGTTGTCAATTGTCCAGTTGTAATTTGTTTACCCAACATGCTATTTCTTTATGGAGAGACACCTCTAGTGACCTGTGGACCCCGGTCCTATTTCCTTTACTGATAAATTCAACTACAATCATGTTCTGTTTACTTTCTGCAAATATCTCCTTCCATTCGATACGTCTAATCCTTTATGTTCAGCAAACCAATGAGATTGACAACCTCACAGCAAGTTGGGCAAAGTACTTTGGGTGTGTTGTGTGCATGTTCCACGTTGTTGTTGTTGCCGGTAGTGCGCCCTGCCACTAGTCAGCCAACAACACCTTCAGAAGTCACGCTTTCTCCTACTGGTCGATTAAACCTTGGTTTCTTACTGAGGGAAAACTTGCTACTGTGCTCATCATACCTTCCTCTTGGGGTTCTCCAACAGTGTGAAGTCAGCGTTACAATAAGCACCATCAAGCTATTTTTCTGGCGCCGTTGCCGGGGAAAAAGAGAATTTCTGCAAGTGGAGTCTCTCATCTCCAATCTTTTTACCTTTTTATAGTTTGCTTATTTTACTTTACTTTGTTTTGTTTGCTTTATTATATCAAAAACTTAAAAAATTTAGTTTCTATTATAGCTGTTATTTCTATTGCTTAGTTTATTCCATGTTGATGTTTCTTGTTTTTATTTTTCACAAGTTAGGATTAATGGAAAACAAATAAAATTTAGAGAGCTTTATAGTGTTTATGTTGAGCTAGTTTTTATGAAAATGATCTTTTCACTTCCCCCGCTTTAGAGGAGAAAATTTGCTATGATGATTACAATGATGAATATGATATTTTCAGTCCACCTACTATTGAGGAGAAATTAATTATGATTACAATATGTATCATATATCCGATGATTATGGTGATGAGAATAATAATGATAGCTATTTTTTCATTTACTAGAAAAAGGCGCCCTTTAGGGGAGGGTGCTCAGCTCCACGCGTTGACAAGTGGTGCGACCTTGTGCGTTTGAAGCCCCCCCGCGGATCATCCCAGCGCGACACGTGGCAGACGCGGAGTAGGTCGCTGCGTGGCTTTTCCTTTTTTTCTGTAGATTCAAATACGAAAATTGGATATCTTGCAAACCGAGTATCCAAATAAAGTTTCATTTTCATGGATGTGCTAGTCGCGTCGAGATCTACACAACTAGATACCATCTTGATAGGTTTGGACGAACTTTTTCTTTGAACTGCCTTTCATGCCTCGGTTGCACTGCCTTGAGTCGCTTTTGCACCCGCACGGTATCCTGGCAATGCACCAACCGTGTATTGTCTTATTGTACGGCGTTGCACTGCCTTGGGTATCTTTTGCACCGCACAGTGTCGTGAAGTGCACCTTTGTGCACTGCTTTGTTGTACCATACTACACTGCCTTGGATCTCTTTGCACCGCGCGGTATCCTGGTAGTGCATCGCATGTGCATTTTTTTGTACACGTTGCACTGCCTTGAGTCGCTTTTGCACCGCGCGGTGTCCTGGCAGTGCACCAACCGTGTATTGCCTTGTTGTACGGCATTGCACTGCCTTGGTCACTTTTGCACTGCGTATTGTCGTGAAGTGCACCGCCGTGCACTGCTTTGTTGTACCATATTGCAATGCCTTGGATCCGTTTGCACGACGAGGTATCCTGGCAGTTCATCTCCCGTGCATTTTCCTTTTTTGTACACGTTACACTGCCTTGAGTCGTCTTTGCACCGCGCGGTGTCACTGCCTTGTTATACGGTGTTGCACTGCCTTAGTCATTTTTGCACCGCACAGTGTCGCCAAGTGCACCGTCGTGCATCGCTTTGTTGTACCATATTGCACTGCCTTGGTTCCCTTTTGCACGGCGAGGTCTCCTGGCAGTGCATCGTCCGTGCATTTGTTTTTTTGTACCACGTTGGACTGCCTTGGACGTTTTTGCACCGCACGGTGTTCTGGCAGTGCATTGCTCGCGGTGCACTGTTTTTCTGTTTTTTTAATGATGCGGAGTAGGTAGACGTGGAGACAGTTTAAATGGTGGGTAGTTGGACGCGGGGGACATGCTACTTGCGGTGACCCAGCGTACCACCGCATGGTGTAGTACACAAGTCATTGACATAACACAAGTGAAACACCATTCCACTCATATTACATCCCGCATAGTGGTACAACAGAAACATATGCGAGTCCAAGGCATGTCTATAGAAGGATACACAAACTTCTTACAGAAGATCAACACAGCCTCCTACTTTACAGTGAGGTAAAACTTCAAATAAAGCTCTAGAAGAACGACTCGTAGTCTAACTTATTGCTAACTCAAGCATAAGAGCTACTAGGCTTGCTATAGAACAATAGCTACTTAGGTGCTAGGATTAGGGAAAGGTTCCCTTCTATTAATAATTTAGGTTTTCACTCTATTTGCTGCAGAAGTTGACTTCATTGACTTCTTTGTTTGGATTCTTCATCTTGTTGGAGTTGACTCCTTTGTCTTCGAGTTCCACGGTAGTTTATCCTCCGGTGCCTCCATAGCTAAGCAGGGGATTTAAGAGTGGGATGAGTATGAGCGTACTCAACAAGTTCATATTAGGAAATAGGTGTATCATGCACTAGCTACAGCCACAGAGCAGAAAGTCATAGGAAAATGCAAGTTTTCGTAAACATTTCTTCAAAAGGTTTATTTTATTCTGAAAACTATGCCCGTCAGTCTTCACAGGCTGACTAGAACTTCATGGAGTTCCTTTCCTACCGCGTTCGCAGTTCCCTTCCCGGAACAGGGAGTCAGCCACAATTTGATACACTCTGTAGAGGTGCGTTACTTTTCCCATAAGAGAACTTATCCTCGATACCAACCGGGTGATCTTTCCCGTCCACACTTCCTTGCTGTGGGGACAGGTGTAAGGTCCAAGCCAATCAGTGCCTTCTCCGCGACCCTGCAAACCCACCCTTTTATCCACCCGTACATCCCCGGTAGACATCTCCCGATCATACGGCTTTACCCCCGATGTACGTCGGACAATCCTTCATAGACGGTAGAGCCTCTCATCCACACGGATGGGGATTTAAAAGGATTTCCCAACCTACGGCGGCGTTATACCAACACCCCGCTAGGCCCTATCAAGTCCGTTGGCATGCAGGAGGGAAAAGATACAGCTGACTTCCCGAGAGCCATTATAGATCTTATGATCAACGCGATATGTACGACGCTAGAATCACTGGACGACATTGGTACTTAGTCCTAGATGAATAGTACCCTTGCAATGGAACCTCCACCAATCAACACATACCATGGTTCCATTGCCCACCACATAGTCATATTCATAATTGTAAAATAATATTTTGCTTTTCAATGCAGGGAGTGATAAGTATAGTACTTTGCATATAATTTGATAAAAATAATCAAATGACATGAGCAAGCGATGAACTTGCCTTTCTTGACTGCAAGATTATGCAGGCAAAAGCTTCGATACGTGAGAACTCCAAATTCTAAAATATCATCATTATCCGGTAAGGACAATGTTAAAGAACTGGCAAAGATGCTATAATGCATAGTATGAGATGCAATCGCCCCGAGCATAACTTAACCTCGATGTTTCAGGTTTGATTGAGTTGTAAAGATTTCTTTAGGATGTGTTGCACTTTTAGGATGGTTCTCAAACAAGGTTCTTATTAGGATTGGTGATATGAATAGTATAAGTAAGTGAGATATTGCATCTTAACAAGCACACACATAAAGGACTTGTATTTGAGTAATATGTAAACAGCAGTTATCAATTTCTAAGTTCTACGGTGCATGGTTGATAGTTACTATATTATAATTCAAAAGAATAACTTTTGTAGAACATGTTAAGTAAGAGATAATAAGTATTTCAAATAAGAACTATGGGCTTCTATGGTTTGATTTACATTTGTACTTCAAACGAATAACTTTTGAAGAACAGGTTAATAAGAATAAGAACTACTTTGAATAGGAGCTATGGGCTTCTAGGGTTAACTATTGGATTCATTCAATTTTCTAATAGAGACTAGTTGGTTCTTAAGTAAAATTGATCTATATGTAGCAAGTATTAGTAGGTTTATTTCTATGGTTGATCATAGGTATCATATCAAAGAATGATGGTCAAGGTGGTGCTATGAGTTAGGGTTTAGTATAGCTTCCTATTTGTTTCACTAAATACTCGATAATGGTTTCTATACTACGTGATTTATTATTTCCTAAATAGGGTTCAGTTGGATAGGAGCATGTGATGTGCATTACTACACAAGATTGGTATTAGGGTTCATCATTATGGTTCTACTAGGGTTTGATGGTTGAGGTTGAATTTCATGGTGTGATACTAAGTATGAAGATCAATAGTGCTAACATATTAACAAGCTAGGGTTTATACCTAGGTGGCACTAATTGGTTATACAATGTTTATTCAAAAATAAAGACATAGAATAATGATTCATGTGAATTGGTTTTATTTTGGTGGATCATGATTTGTATTCAGTGGTCATATAATAAGTTTCTACATGTAAGGTGAAATTCACATGATCACATGTGATAAGCAACTAGGGTTTTAGGGTTGCAATAATTTGAAATGATCACATAAAATAATGGGATCAAGGTCTTACTTATATTAGAACTAACGTTTCTAATCATGATCCAATTCCTAAAATAAAACTTGGTACTAGAATTAATGTGTTTAGGTACCTAGAACAAAATTAACAATGGTATTATCATTTTATTAATTTTAAGTGATTTAATAATTAAAATAAATAATACTTAGGGTTTAATTAGAAAATAGGGTTTTATAATTGTTGTTAGGATTTAAACTAATTAACTTGTTAACTAAATATGTTTAAATAAACAAGTTTTAAGTTCACAATATTTAAGCTACCATTTTAATATTGGCTTTTAATATTTTCTTGATTTATTATTATTTAAGAAAATAGAAAATAGCCACTTTCGAATTAGGGTTTATGAATTACCACTATATTTAAGTTAATGAAAATATGATTAAGAAAATTAATCTTAACATTTTATTTACTTACTGAATAGCTATTATTTAATTTTGATACTTAGATAATTTATTGAATAGAAATGGTGTTTTAAATAAATAAAAAGACATAATTACTAAAGGTAAAAATAAGTGAATTTTTATTTTGACACACATTTTTTATATTTTATTTGAATAGAGTTTATTTTTGTGAGCATTTTGATATATTATTTATATTTTTCCGAGCTAAAATGAATTTTAGCTATTTCTACAAAATTTCAGTTATTTACTAATTTTTAAAACTAAATAGAAAACACTTTTTGCACCGATCTGGATCTTCCCTAGCCACAGACAGATGGGTCCTGTGGCCAACTCAGCTGCCACTGTTGCGGTCAGAAACCCACCGGCGAGCAACGACGGGCAACACAGTAGAGCCGGGAGGCTCCCAGGACTGCGGCTGGCCCTGGTCCCTCGAGCGACGGCCCGCAAAGCCTCGGCACGCACGTCCGATGCTGGTGCAAGGGCGTGCCACCCGACCTATACCTGGTCGGGAAGGTGATGGATTTGCTTCGCTTAGTTTCCTGCATGGCATACACGTAAACATTAAATACGAGCCTCGATCGGCTCTCAGGTTGTCCTATGAATCGGCTCAAGGAGCCGATCCACCCATGGTTCGTATGAGGTCTACGATCACATGGTGGTCCTGCTTGATCAATATGAAGCTGAAACGACCTACGACGATTTAGGGTTTTCACCACATAATCGGAACATCCTACGCGTGATTGAGCCCGGCAGCCACGCACGGTGATAATAAACCGACCCTAGACAAGGCCTAAAAACCAACATGAAGTTGATCCCCGGAACATCTTATCTAGGGCTAGCAAACTACACCCTACGTGCCACCTGGATCCTTCAACCCGTTTGCAAGGCCTAACTATGCAGATATTAAACTAATCCTTGAAGAACAAGGAGCAATCATAACAGATCGGATCTACTAAATAATGATCAAGCGAGGTGCCGCCCTTACACCTAAGATAGGTGTAAGGGCGGCTAGACGTCTAAGGGTTGCATGGACGAAAGCATGTGACACGATGAAACAATGCTAACCCTAACACATCTATGATAACTACGTTGCTCGCCATCAACAAGGCTTCGAGCACGAGCAACGCATGAACAACGAATAAACGTATACTGCCTAGATCGCAAGATGCGATCTAGGCAGCATGATGCTTACCCGGAAGAAACCCTCGAAACAAAGGGGTTGGGGATGCGCCTAGATTGGTTTGTGATGAACGTGATTGTTGTTTTTCTCAATAACCCTAGATACATATTTATAGTCCGTAGACTTTCTAACGTGGGAATAATCCCAACCGTGCACGAGCCAAATTCTATCTAACCGACACGTATCCTACTATATTTACAGATACATGGGCAAACTAGCCCAAACTTTGTATACAAGGCCGATTCATGTATTTCTTCCATGTATATCCTTCAAGCCCATCTTAATCGCGGCCCACCTCTGATCCGGTCAAATTCTGGTGATAACACATGCCTTCAGGTGTCTGTAGCTTCTTTCTCGTGGCTTCTCAAAGATAACTGGCCGTGGGCCACAGTCAAGTTGTGCCACAGGTGCTTCGTCTAATCCTGGAGCACTACACTCCGCCGGAAGGATGAACACCATGTTTGTGCCAGCCGATGTCTCATCATCGGCTTTCCTTTGTTTGGGGCGCCACTCTTTCTTTTGTGGCCGACCTCCTTCGTCCAGAGTTCGCTGAATTTTCGCGGCCAGATCAGGCCGCGCCTTCCTTAACGTGTGCAGGTATAACCTTTCGGCTTCTTCCAAACCACGTAGTCGCTGAACCCTACGCTTTTGGGAACGGCTGAGTCCATCAGGGCACCACCTTGGCCGGTGGTACTTATCTTCTTCTTCTTCATCATCGTCTTCTAACTCCTCGAGATCTTCCACCCGAGAGGACTCAGCGTGCTTGTTCCGAGGCGGGGAGAGGCCCTAGACGTTTGAACACGGACACGTCACTCGCATCCTTCTTCTTCTCGTCTACATTCCGGCGGTTGCCGATTGTAGGCAATCGGCTCATTCCTGAATCCCAGCAGTGTCTGAAGAAGGGACAGTCCCAGTGCCTATCCATGTCGTCTTGCTCTCTTGACTTTTCCTTGGCGTGGCGCTCATATCTCTCCTCGTCGCGATCATGCCGACGATGTCTCCTGGCGTCCTCGCTAGCCGGACGATCTCTTTCGTCATCGTCGTCGTATCGTCGGTGTTGGTCGTATTGACTCACGTATTTGTTGAGGAGGTGATCGAGAGAGGTCGCCGATATCTCACATTCTTCACTTCTCCCTCTCGTGATGTAGCGCTTGCCATCGTGCCGGAGCCGATCGCGCGGAACGGCTTCCTCTTTGTCCTTGTTATGAGAGCAGCTGCCCTCGTCTCCGTCCTTACCAGGGTGGTGCCCAGGTCCTACCATGTTGATGTTGAACGAGAAACCTGGCTGGCACCTCCCGGGGTAAGTGCACTCCACCATGTTAATGGCGGGGAAGGGGTGTGTGTCGACTTTCATGGCGTGCGGCTGAAAATTAGACGCCCTTGTTCTATCGCCATTTGGATCTGCGACGCCACACCCTGCGGTCGTTGGTGGCATGGGTGAACGTGTTATGCCACTTGCGGTATGGCTTTCCGTTCAGCTCCTGCGCCGTGGGGATCTTGTGGCCTTCGGGTACCTTTAGTCGCTTCTCCTTAAGTAAGAGATCGAAAATTTGCTCAGCTTTGGTCACGTCGAAGTCAAACCCTCTTGGAGGACCTTGTGGCTTAACCCATTTGCAAGACACGGGGCTTGCCCCCCAAGTCCATTCAGCCACTGCTACCTCTTGATCTCCCGCAGAGCCTTCATCTTCATCTGCCTCAACCAGGACCACCACACGCTTGAATTTATCCTGGTACACCTCTGGGTGGCGCTGTTCATATAATGACAGCTTCTGCACCATATGCGCCGGTAAAGGGTAGTCTTGCTTGGGAGGCCACATCCTTGATCGGTGATGCAAGACCCACCACCGCCAACTCGACTGCTTCTTTTTCAGTCACACGAGCCGAATAGCATCGGTTCCTAACAGTCCTGAAGCGCTGGATGTATTCGACACTCGTTTCTCCGCGCTTCGTCGTACTTGTGCTAGATCGGCAATGCCAGCCTCGGAAGCCTCTGAGTGATACTGCATGTGGAACTGTTCTTCCAACTGCTTCCAAGTCCGGATTGAGTCTGGTAGCAGCGATGTGTACCACCCGAAAGCCGATCCTGTGAGGGACTGTGCGAAGAACCTTACACGTAGTTCATCTGATGCTGAGATCGTGCCCAGCTGTGCCAAATATCGGCTCACATGCTCGATTGAGCTGGAGCCATCCGACCCACTAAACTTGAAGAATTCAGGGAGCCGATATTTGGGTGGTAGTGGGATCAAATCGTACTCGTTGGGGTACGGCTTGGAATAGCCGATTGCCCTCCTTTTCGGCACCATGCCGAACTGGTCTCTCAAGATTGTACTCGATCCGATCCGCGGTGCTGGCTGCAGGAGTCGAACTCCGAAGATTCGCTGGAGTGGCATACTTAGCCAGCCACGCTTGCTTCTCAAGCTCCGAGCCAAGCTGCAGGAGTTGAGCTCCGGAGGTTCGTCGGAGTGACATACTTAGCTAGCCACGTCCGCTTCTCAAGATCCGTTCCGGAAGTTCCTCCTGCTGTTCCGAAGTCCCTGCTGTTGCGGTGCCGGTTCGTGAGTGCCCGATGCTACTGCAGTCCGGCACGTATGTGCACGTGTACCCGTGAGTGATCTCCTTAGGCGCCTCATACAAGAACCGGTAATCACTAGGGTCACCACCGATCTTGTAGACGACGAATGCCGGTGAACTCGGCACTTCGGTGCTGCCAACGCGAACGGCAGCGGTGGTCGGGACCGGAGTGGTATCTCACCTTGGTGAGTCCCTAGAGCAGGTCCCGACGGAGAGTGCTGATGCCTCATGATTTCCTGGATCACCCGAAGGGCGACACGCTCCAAAGTGTTCACCGGGCTCTCGGAATGGCGGTGCGGCGAATGAGCCACCATGAAATTAATCTCCCGACGCGAGACCCGGTGCGTTCTTCGAAGGGGCGGACAGGTCCACTCCATCGAGCGCGCCTTCGGTGAGAACCCTTTCCACCTAATGCCGTGTGAGCGGGTTCTCTCGGAAAGAGCCGATGAGGTCGGCTTCGAGGATAGCTTTGACCTCGTCATACTTCTTCTTGAGCTCCTCGGTCAGATCTTCGTACGTGACTGGAGTACCTTCCGCCATCCCAGATGTAGATGGCGATGCAGTTGATGTCGAAGATTGTCCCACCGGGCGTGCCAGAATGTGTTGCGGTCAGAAACCCACCAGCGAGCAACGGCGGGCAACACAGTAGAGCCGGGAGGCTCCCAGGACTGCGGCTGGCCCTGGTCCCTCGAGCGACGGCCCGCAAAGCCTCGGCACGCACGTCCGATGCTGGTGCAAGGGCGTGCCACCTGACCTATACCTTGTCAGGAAGGTGATGGATTTGCTTCGCTTAGTTTCCTGCATGGCATACACGTAAACATTAAATACGAGCCTCGATCGGCTCTCAGGTTGTCCTGTGAATCGGCTCAAGGAGCCGATACACCCATGGTTCGTATGAGGTCTACGATCACATGGTGGTCCTGCTTGATCAATATGAAGCTGAAACGACCTACGACGATTTAGGGTTTTCACCACATAATCGGAACATCCTACGCGTGATTGAGCATGGCAGCCACGCACGGTGATAATAAACCGACCCTAGACAAGGCCTAAAAACCAACATGAAGTTGATCCCCGGAACATCTTATCTAGGGCTAGCAAACTACACCCTACGTGCCACTGGATCCTTCAACCCGTTTGCAAGGCCTAACTATGCAGATATTAAACTAATCCTTGAAGAACAAGGAGCAATCATAACAGATCAGATCTACTAAATAATGATCAAGCGAGGTGCCGCCCTTACACCTAAGATAGGTGTAAGGGCGGCTAGACGTCTAAGGGTTGCATGGACGAAAGCATGTGACACGATGAAACAATGCTAACCCTAACACATCTATGATAACTACGTTGCTCGCCATCAACAAGGCTTCAGCACGAGCAACGCATGAACAACGAATAAACGTATACTGCCTAGATCGCAAGATGCGATCTAGGCAGCATGATGCTTACCCGGAAGAAACCCTCGAAACAAAGGGGTTGGGGATGCGCCTAGATTGGTTTGTGATGAACGTGATTGTTGTTTTTCTCAATAACCCTAGATACATATTTATAGTCCGTAGACTTTCTAACGTGGGAATAATCCCAACCGTGCACGAGCCAAATTCTATCTAACCGACACGTATCCTACTATATTTACAGATACACGGGCAAACTAGCCCAAACTTTGTATACAAGGCCGATTCATGTATTTCTTCCATGTATATCCTTCAAGCCCATCTTAATCGCGGCCCACCTCCGATCCGGTCAAATTCCGGTGATAACACATGCCCCCTGGTTTTGGAAATGATAATTCCAAAATCACTCTGCTTTTTCTTCGTCGGGTCATGTCGTGGCAGAGCAGAACCGTCGCAGCATCCTTCATCATGATGCCTTGCCTTCTCAACTTCTCTGCAAGATTTGGCAAAAAAAAAAATTTCTTTGGGCACCACTTCCTCGGAAACTGCTGTGGCATTGAATCTCCACCATATCCCTTTTATTTAACCGCATCGAGCAGTTTGCTTCTTCATCCCCTCCTCATCATCTGTTCCTCTGTAGTACTCGAAAAACCCTTCTTCCACCATGGACTCCTCCTCCTCTTCCTCCTCCGGTCTTTCCTACCGGTCTTCCTCCTCCCGCGAGCTGACGCCGGAGGACATACGCGCCCCGGAGCGATGGGACGAGGCGGACTGGGACTTCTCCGTCTGGTCAGAGGATGATGAATCCCTGACCGATGGGGAGGACAACCTCCATTTCCTCATTGATGGGGATTCGGAGGAGGAGGACGACGATGATGCTCTCTGGGGCGAAGACATCTCTTCCGATGAGGAGGATGAGGAAGTGGAGGAGGACACCTCCTCCGACGAGTACCCGCCGATGAAGCGCTTCCGTGCCGGGTCGGATGATGATGACGACGACGACGATGACGAGGAGGAGTACGGGGGCCCTGCCGAAGGTTACGGCAGCAGTGACGAGGAGCCCGCCAGCAGCAGCGCCGACAGCAGCCACGACAGCACCGACGAGGGCAGCAATGGCCCTTAGACCAGGATTAGTAGCATAGGACTAGTAGTAGTAGTGCATTAGGCATCGGATGATCCTTTTGAGAGCCATCGGCTCTTTCTTGTAAAGCCGTTCCTTTGAATCAATAAGAACTGTTCTTCCAATTCGACTCTCCATTTATCCAATTTCAAGTCTTCCATTTGCCGCACTAAGAACCGATAGCAACGTATCGGACCTTTCGCCTCAAACGCCCATGAGGCCAGACTCAAATACCAATTTAGACAGTCATCCAAGCACTCCTCAAATTCAGACTGTAATTTAATATCTGACCATAATACTTTGCAACCCTAAAGCCGATGGCTGTTCATCGGCTGTTTTGAAAATCCAGTCTCCTTCAGGTTAGATAGTTTTGCCGATGATGTCCCTTCATCTCCTTGCAACAACAGGACGGTCCAGACCCTGTAGATGATGACGGCTCCCCTTTCAGATTCCTCCCAGCAGCTCCGGTGGTCCTCTTTTGCAAAATCTCACCACCTTTGAAGAAGGTTGTGATGCAGAGCCAGCCGATGACACCTAAATCGGCTTCAAAAAGCAGAGTGTCTACTAGGTCAGCTGCCCCCCGAGCCTCAGTCAAGGCGAGAACAGCGGTGAGGAAAGTAGCTGCCAAGAAGACTCTGAAGCGCCAAAGCCCTACTCCAGCTGAAGAAGGCTCGCACGTAAGTTTCGCCCATGCTTTGGCTGATTTCATTCATCCTTCCAGGCTCCTGCAGCATACTTGCATTTCTTCTACAGACCTCTACTGAAGAAAACTCTAGTGAGGACACACAGTTCAGTCGAAGGGACTCGAGCTCGGGCAATTCTGAGAAAACCACCACACGAGCCAGCCAGACTTGCCACCGTCGGCTTCCAAGAAAAGGTCAGCCCCTGAACCTGCCGTTTCCCAAACTCCCATCAAAGCAGGGCAGGGCAGCCTACGAACAAAGAACCGATGCATCAAGAGAGCTCGCAAGGAACCGCAAGCCTCTCCATCAAACCAGGGGATATCAAACGTAAATCCATCCGCTCCTCGGCTCATTTTGCATGCTGACCCCTTGTCGTTCTTATCAGCTAACCTCTTCCTTTGCAGACTGATGACACGTCCAGTGGGGAAGTCGAGGAGGTACCCATGCCATCCGCCACTCTGGCCCTAGCAGCTTCTACGAGTGTAGTTGAGAAGGTAGCCAACTTGTCCAAACCGACAGCAGAAACACCAGAGCCGATCACCTCTTCTTCCGTTGAAAACCGATATTGCAGACAAAATGCCAACGGCTTAATGAGCAAAAGGCTGCCTTGTACGCCCAAACTGACACATCTGACAGCACTGCTGAACTGGCGACCTTGCGCAAAGGGTTGGAGGTCCTCGAAGAGAAGGTTCGGGCACCAAAACAGTTCATTGAAGTTAAGGAAGCTCTCATCGTTCACTCCCTCGAGGAAGCAGAAGGCCTCAAAGCTGAACTGAAGACCGACTTGGCCGAAATCCGCGCCTTGAACTCGCAGCTGGTAGATCCTGTGTAATTTGTACTAGAGTCGATGGCTGTGCATCGGCTGTGACTTGCATGTACATTTTTTTTACTGGCCGATTTTTCTATCGGCCCCCAATATTTCACTGCACATGTATCACACATGTTCATCTGATTAGGTCCCCCCCGAGCCGAATCTGTCAGGTAACTGCAGATATCGGCTCTGTAGTTAGCCAAGGCACTGTACCTGAACGTCGGCTTCGTCAGGACCAATGTTGACTTCTTCCAGCTCATCGGCCGACGTAAACCCGTTGCCCGTTAGATCGACGTTGAACACGAGGCGAACGTATGGTGAGGATAATTTTGGCCGATTGCTTTGGAATCGGCCTCCATCTTGATTGAATTGCTCAATGAAGGTTTACATCTTGGTCTTGCTTCACTCTAACTACGTGACATGCTTGAGACAAGATTATCCCTTTTTATTTTTTGGGGCCGATCACAAGGATCGGCCTTGCCACGTACGTCCATAGATTTTGCTCTTGTTACACGGTCGGGCCGGTGGATAAGACCAGCCTCACCCCGTCCTTCGTCACGTCGATGCGCTCGCGATCGTCCAAAGTGATGCACGAGAGTGGCTCTTGGCACTGTCGTCTCCCAAACGTTCATGCCAGCCCGTTGAAATCTCGGGCTGAGTCATCTGCGTGGACGACCTCTACTTCATCTCCATCCCATTGTATTAAACATTGGTGCATCGTGGATGGAATGCAACGATTGGCGTGGATCCAATCTCTCCTAGCAGGACAGCATAGGTGCTCTTGCTATCGACAATAAAGAACGTCGTAGGGATGGTTTTTCTTCCTACGGTCGGATCCACGTTCGAACACCTTGTGCTTCGGATGCTTGGCCGTTGAAATCGCTCGGTGTAACGTTGGTCTTGATCGGATCCGAGCTAGAGCGTCCCAATCGACGTAGCATGGAGTATGGCATAATGTTGATCGCCGCTCCGGTGTCCACCAGCATCTTGTTGACGAGGCTGCCCATTGATATAACCTCGCAAGTACGGGGCCTTCGGGTGTCCGTAGCTTCTTTCTCGTGGCTTCTCAAAGATAACGGCCGTGGGCCACAGTCAAGTTGTGCCACAGGTGCTTCGTCTAATCCTGGAGCACTACACTCCGCCGGAAGGATGAACACCATGTTTGTGCCAGCCGATGTCTCATCATCGGCTTTCCTTTGTTTGGGGCGCCACTCTTTCTTTTGTGGCCGACCTCCTTCGTCCAGAGTTCGCTGAATTTTCGCGGCCGGATCAGGCCGCGCCTTCCTTAACGTGTGCGGTGTATAACTTTTCGGCTTCTTCCAAACCACGTAGTCGCTGAACCCTACGCTTTTGGGAACGGCTGAGTCCATCAGGGCACCACCTTGGCCGGTGGTACTTATCTTCTTCTTCTTCATCATCGTCTTCTAACTCCTCGAGATCTTCCACCCGAGAGGACTCAGCGTGCTTGTTCCAAGGCGGGAGAGGCCCTAGACGTTTGAACACGGACACGTCACCTGCATCCTTCTTCTTCTGTCTACATTCTGGGCAGTTGCCGATTGTAGGCAATCGGCTCATTCCTGAATCCCAATAGTGTCTGAAGAAGGGACAGTCCCAGTGCCTATCCATGTCGTCTTGCTCTCTTGACTTTTCCTTGGCGTGGCGCTCATATCTCTCCTCGCCGCGATCATGCTGACGATGTCTCCTGGCGTCCCTGCTAGCCAGACGATCTCTTTCGTCATCGTCGTCGTATCGTCGGTGTTGGTCGTATTGACTCACGTATTTGTTGAGGAGGTGATCAGAGAGAGGTCGCTGATATCTCACATTCTTCACTTCTCCCTCTGTGATGTAGCGCTTGCCATCGTGCCGGAGCCGATCGCGCGGAACGGCTTCCTCTTTGTCCTTGTTATGAGAGCAGGCTGCCCTCGTCTCTGTCCTTACCAGGGTGGTGCCCAGGTCCTACCATGTTGATGTTGAACGAGAAACCTAGCTGGCACCTCCCAGGGTAAGTGCACTCCACCATGTTAACGGCGGGGAAGGGGTGTGTGTCGACTTTCATGGCGTACTGGCTGAAAATTAGACGCCCTTGTTCTATCGCCATTTGGATCTGCTGACGCTACACCCTGCATTCGTTGGTGGCATGGGTGAATGTGTTATGCCACTTGCAGTATGGCTTTCCGTTCAGCTCCTGCACCGTGGGGATCTTGTGGCCTTCGGGTACCTTTAGCTGCTTCTCCTTAAGTAAGAGACCGAAAATTTGCTCAGCTTTGGTCACGTCGAAGTCAAACCCTCTTGGAGGACCTTGTGGCTTAACCCATTTGCAAGACACGGGGCTTGCCCCCGAGTCCATTCAGCCACCTGCTACCTCTTGATCTCCCGCAGAGCCTTCATCTTCATCTGCCTCAACCGGGACCACCGCACGCTTGAATTTATCCTGGTACACCTCTCGGGTGGCGCTGTTCATATAATGACAGCTTCGCACCATATGCGCCGATAAAGGGTAGTACGCTTGGGAGGCCACATCCTTGATCGGTGATGCGAGACCCACCACCGCCAACTCGATCGCTTCTTTTTCAGTCACACGAGCCGAATAGCATCGGTTCCTAACGGTCCTGAAGCGTTGGATGTATTCGACACCTGTTTCTCCGCGCTTCCGTCGTACTTGTGCTAGATCGGCAATGCCAGCCTCGGAAGCCTCTTGGTGATACTTGCATGTGGAACTGTTCTTCCAAGCTGCTTCCAAGTCCGGATTGAGTCCGGTGGCAGCGATGTGTACCACCCGAAAGCCGATCTCGTGAGGGACTGTGCGAAGAACCTCACACGTAGTTCATCCGATGCTGAGATCGTGCCCGACTGTGCCAAATATCGGCTCACATGCTCGATTGAGCTGGAGCCATCCGACCCACTAAACTTGGAGAATTCGGGAGCCGATATTTGGGTGGTAGTGGGATCAAATCGTACTCGTTGGGGTACGGCTTGGAATAGCCGATTGCCCTCCTTTTCGGCACCATGCCGAACTGGTCTCTCAAGATTGTACTCGATCCGATCCGCGGTGCTTGGCCGCAGGAGTCGAACTACGAAGATTCGCTGGAGTGGCATACTTAGCCAGCCACGCTTGCTTCTCAAGCTCGAGCCAAGCTGCAGGAGTTGAGCTCGGGAGGTTCGTCGGAGTGGCATACTTAGCTAGCCACGTCTCGCTTCTCAAGATCCGTTCCGAAGTTCCTCCTGCCTGTTCCGAAGTCCCCGTCTGTTGCGAGTCCGGTTCGTGAGTGCCCGATTACTTGCGGTCCGGCACGTATGTGCACGTGTACCCGTGAGGGATCTCCTTAGGCGCCTCATACAAGAACTGGTAATCACTAGGGTCACCACCGATCTTGTAGACGACGAATGCCGGTGAACTCGGCACTTCTGGTGCTGCCAACGAGAACGGCAGTGATGGTCGGGACTGGAGTGGTATCTCACCTTGGTGAGTCCCTAGAGCAGGTCCTGACGGAGAGTGCTGATGCCTCATGATTTCCTGGATCACCCGAAGGGCGACACGCTCCAAAGTGTTCACCAGGCTCTCGGAATGGCGGTGCAGCGAATGAGCCACCATGAAATTAATCTCCTGACGCAGAGACCGGTGCGTTCTTCGAAGGGGCGGACAGGTCCACTCCATCGAGCGCGCCTTAGGTGAGAACCCTTTCCACCTAATGCCGTGTGAGCGGGTTCTCTGGAAAGAGCCGATGAGGTCGGCTTCGAGGATAGCTTTGACCTCGTCATACTTCTTCTTGAGCTCCTCAGTCAGATCCTCATACGTGACCGGAGTACCTTCCGCCATCCCAGATGTAGATGGCGATGCAGTTGATGTCGAAGATTGTCCCACCGGGCGTGCCAGAATGTGTTGCGGTCAGAAACCCACCGGCGAGCAACGACGGGCAACACAGTAGAGCCGGGAGGCTCCCAGGACTGCGGCTGGCCCTGGTCCCTCGAGCGACGGCCCGCAAAGCCTCGGCACGCACGTCCGATGCTCGGTGCAAGGGCGTGCCACCCGACCTATACCTGGTCGGGAAGGTGATGGATTTGCTTCGCTTAGTTTCTCGCATGGCATACACGCAAACATTAAATACGAGCCTCGATCGGCTCTCAGGTTGTCCTGTGAATCGGCTCAAGGAGCCGATCCACCCATGGTTCGTATGAGGTCTACGATCACATGGTGGTCCTGCTTGATCAATATGAAGCTGAAACGACCTACGACGATTTAGGGTTTTCACCACATAATCGGAACATCCTACGCGTGATTGAGCCTGGCAGCCACGCACGGTGATAATAAACCGACCCTAGACAAGGCCTAAAAACCAACATGAAGTTGATCCCCGGAACATCTTATCTAGGGCTAGCAAACTACACCCTACGTGCCACTGGATCCTTCAACCCGTTTGTAAGCCCTAACTATGCGGATATTAAACTAATCCTTGAAGAACAAGGAGCAATCATAACAGATCGGATCTACTAAATAATGATCAAGCGAGGTGCCGCCCTTACACCTAAGATAGGTTTAAGGGCGGCTAGACGTCTAAGGGTTGCATGGACGAAAGCATGTGACACGATGAAACAATGCTAACCCTAACACATCTATGATAACTACGTTGCTCGCCATCAACAAGGCTTCGAGCACGAGCAACGCATGAACAACGAATAAACGTATATCGCCTAGATCGCAAGATGCGATCTAGGCAGCATGATGCTTACCCGGAAGAAACCCTCGAAACAAAGGGGTTGGGGATGCGCCTAGATTGGTTTGTGATGAACGTGATTGTTGTTTTTCTCAATAACCCTAGATACATATTTATAGTCCGTAGACTTTCTAACGTGGGAATAATCCCAACCGTGCACGAGCCAAATTCTATCTAACCGACACGTATCCTACTATATTTACAGATACACCGGCAAACTAGCCCAAACTTTGTATACAAGGCCGATTCATGTATTTCTTCCATGTATATCCTTCAAGCCCATCTTAATCGCGGCCCACCTCTGATCCGGTCAAATTCTGGTGATAACAGCCACGCGGGCATGGACTGGTCAAGGCCGCAGGTGGGACCTATGGCCACGTCGGCCTCACCGGTCAACGACCGCCGACGGTCAGCGCATGACGGCGCCGCCGATTTATGGCCTCCCGAGACGGACTACTAGGCTTTCCGACTCCCCTCGAGCTACTGAACACGATGGTGGTGTTGGTTTGGCGAGGGGATCACTGGAGCTAACTCCGGTGAGCTCTACCGCAGTAGTGACTCCGGCGAAGAATCGAATCGGGCGCTATGATTGATGCTAGAGAGCAGTAAGAGGCTCCAGAGATGCGCAAGCTCACCCTGGTGCTTCTCAGCTAGATGATATGTCTCCAACGTATCTATAATTTCTTATGTTCCATGCTACTTTTATGATGATACACATATGTTTTATACACACTTTACATCATTTATATGCATTTTCCGGAACTAACCTATTAACAAGATGCCGAAGTGCCAGTTCCTGTTTTCTGCTGTTTTTGGTTTCAGAAATCCTACAAACAAAATATTCTCGGAATTGGACGAAATCAATGCCCAGTATCTTATTTTTCCCGGAAGCTTCCAGAGCACCGAAGAGGGGCCAGAGGGGAGCCAGGGGGCCCCACCCCACAAGGCGGCACGGCCAAGGGGGGGGGGGGCGCCCCCCTATGGTGTGGCTCCACCAGGACTCCCCCGAGGCTGCCGTTCCGCCTATATAAAGTCTCTGTCGCGAAAACCCTAAACCGATAAGCCACGATACGAGAAAAGTTCTAGAGCCGCCGCCATCGCGTAGCCAAGATTCGGGGGACAGAAGTCTCTGTTCCGGCACGCTGCCGGGACGGGGAAGTGCCCCCGGAAGGCATCTCCATCGTCACCACCGCCATGTTCATCGCCGCTGCTGACTCCTATGATGAGGAGGGAGTAGTTATCCCCCGAGGCTAAGGGCTGTACCGTAGCTATGTGGTTCATCTCTCTCTCCCATGTGATCTTTATGTGATCATGAGCTTTGTGATCTAGTTGAATATCATCTATGTGCTACTCTAGTGATGTTATTAAAGTAGTCTATTCCTCCTCCATGATGTAATGTTGACAGTGTGTGCAGCATGTAGTACTTGGTATAAGCTATGATTGTGATCTCTTGTAGATTATGAAGTTAACTATTACTATGATAGTATTGATGCGATCTATTCCCCCTTTCATAGTCTGACGGTGACAGTGTGCATGCTATGTTAGTACTCGGTATAATTCCAATGGTCTATTATGCACTCTAAGGTTACTTAAATATGAACACCGAATGTTGTGGAGCTTGTTAACTCCGGCTTGAGGGAGCTCTTGTAGCCCTACACAATGAATGGTGTTTGTCATCCAACAAGAGAGTGTAGAGAAAGTAGTATTTGTTTATTCAGTTATGTGATCAATGTTGAGAGTGTCCACTAGTGAAAGTATGATCCCTAGGCCTTGTTTCCAAACATCAAAACTCCGTTTATTTACTGTTCTACTGCATGTTTACTTGCTTCCATATTTTATTCAGATTGTTATTACCACTCATATTCATCCATATCACCTGTATTTCACTATCTCTTCGCTGAACTAGTGCACCTATACATCTGACAAGTGTATTAGGTGTGTTGGGGACACAAGAGACTTCTTGTATCGTGATTGCAGGGTTGCTTGAGAGGGATATGTTTGACCTCTACCTCCCTGAGTTCGATAAAACCTTGGGTGATTCACTTAAGGGAAACTTGTTGTTGTTCTACAAACCTCTGCTCTTGGAGGCCCAACACTGTCTACAGGAATAGAAGCATGCGTAGACATCAAACTATTTTCTGGCGCCGTTGCCGGGGAGCTGAAGAAAAGTTACACCACAGAGAATTGCCTCCCACGGCAACAAGCTATTTTCTGGCGCCGTTGCCGGGGAGGTAATGTAAAAGGTATTCACATCCTCCGACTACTAAGCTATTTCCTAGCACTGTTGTCGGTGCGTGAGTGCTCGAAGCTATTTCCTTTAGATCCTGCAATTGCATCTTTTTGTTTCTTGTTTTTATTTTTCACTAGTTAGGCTTAATGGAAAACAACAAAAATATTAGAGATCTTTATAGTATCTATCTTGAGTTAGGACATGAGGTGTTTGAAGAGAAAATTTAAAAACCTATGGAACTTTATATGCATGATAATGGCAATGTTATTAGTATGAATTCTTTGAACACCATTGTTGCTAATGCTATGGAAAATTCTAAGCTTGGGGAAGCTGGTTTTGATGAGCATGATATTTTTAGTCCCCCAAGCATGGAGGAGAAAATTTACTTTGATGATACTTTACCTCCTACATATGATGATTACAATGATGACTATCATATTTTCAGTCCACCTACTATGGAGGATAAAGTTTATTATGATTATACTATGCCTCCTATATTTGATGATGAGAATAATAATGATAGCTACTTTGTTGAATTTGCTCCCACTACAATTAATAAGAATGACTATGCTTATGTTGGGAGTAGTAATTATTTTATGCATGAGACTCATGATAAGAATGCTTTATGTGATAGTTATATTGTTGAGTTTGTTCATGATGCTACTGGAAGTTATTATGAGATAGGAAAATATGGTTGTAGAAATTTTCATGGTACTAAAACACCTCTCTATATGTTGAGAATCTTGAAGTTACTCGTGTTTTATCTTCCTATGCTTGCCACTTTGTTCTACATGAATTTATTTGTGTACAAGACTCCTTTTCATAGGTAGTGGGTTAGGCTTAAATTTGTTTCATACTTGCTTCTTGATGCTCTCTTTGCTTCAACTCTCATCCTTATGTGAGCATCATTAAAATTACTGAGCCCATCTTAATGGCTATAAAGAAAGCACTTCTTGGGAGATAACCCATGTTTTTATTTTTGCTACTGTTTTGTTGTGTCTTGGAAGTTGTTACTACTATAGCAACCTCTTCTTATCTTTATTTTATTGCATTGTTGTGCCAAGTAAAGTCTTTGATAGTAAAGTCAATACTAGATTTGGATTACTGCGCAGAAACATAGTTCTTGCTGTCACGAAATTGAGCAGCCCCTTCTGTAGGTAACTCAGAAAAATCTGTCAATTTACATGCGTGATTCTCAGATATGTACGCAACTTTCATTCAATTTGAGCTTTTTCATCTGAGCAAGCTAAGTGCCCCTGAAAAATTCGTCTTTACGGACTGTTCTGTTTTGACAGATTCTGCCTTTTATTTCGCATTGCCTGTTTTGCTATGTTTGATGGATTTCTTTGTTCCATTAACTTTCAGTAGCTTTGTGCAATGTCCATAAGTGTTAAGAATGATTATTTCACCTCTGAATATGTGAATTTTTGATTATGCACTAACCCTCTAAAGAGTTTGTTTTGAGTTTGGTGTGGAGGAAGTTTTCAAGGGTCAAGAGAGGAGGATGATACAATATGATCAAGAAGAGTGAAAAGTCTAAGCTTGGGGATGCCCCTGTGGTTCATCCCTGCATATTTTAAGAAGACCCAAGCATGTAAGCTTGGGGATGCCCAAGGCATCCCCTTCTTCATCAACAACTTATCAGGTCACCTCTAGTGAAACTATATTTTTATTCCGTCACATCTTATGTGCTTTACTTGGAGCGTCTGTGTGCTTTTATTTTCGTTTTGTTATTTTCATTCTATGAATAAATTCATGCTTGTGTGGGAGAGAGACACGCTCCGCTTTTTCATATGAACACTTGTGTTCTTCGTTTTACTTTTAATGTTCATGGCGAAGGTTGAAACTGCTTCGTTAATTATTATATGGTTGGAAACAGAAAATGCTGCATGTGGTAATTGGTATAATGTCTTGAATAATTTGATACTTGGCAATTGTTGTGCTCATATAGATCATGTTTAAGCTCTTGCATCATGTACTTTGCACCTATTAATGAAGAACTACCATAGAGCTTGTTGAAATTTGGTTTGCATGATTGGTCTCTCTAGAGTCTAGATATTTTCTGGTGAGGTGTTTGAACAACAAGGAAGATAGTGTAAAGTCTTATAATGCTTGCAATATGTTCTTATGTAAGTTTTGCTGTACCGGTTCATACTTGTGTTTGCTTCAAACAACCTTGCTAGCCTAAGCCTTGTATTGAGAGGGATTACTTCTCGTGCATCCAAATCCTTGAGCCAAAAACTATGCCATTTGTGTCCACCATACCTACCTACTACATGGTATTTCTCTGCCATTCCAAAGTAAATTACTTGAGTGCTACCTTTAAAATACTATTCTTTGTCTTTGCAATATATAGCTCATGGGAAAATAGCCTTAAAAACTATTGTGGTGAAGAATATGTAGCTATGTATCTTATTTCTTATAAGTTGCTTGTTGAGCGGTAACCATGTTTATGGGGACGCCACCAACTATTACACCTTTGTTGAATATCATGTGAGTTGCTATGCATGTTCGTCTTGTCTGAAGTAAGGGTGATTTATCATGATCAAATGGTTTGAGTATGCATATTGTTAGAGAAGAACATTGGGCCGCTAACTAAAGCCATGAATCATGGTGGAAGTTTCAGTTTGGACATCAATCCTCAATCTCTTATGAGAATATTATCTGTTGTTGAATGCTTATGCATTAAAGAGGAGTCCATTATCTGTTGTCTATGTTGTCCCGGTATGGATGTCTAAGTTGAGAATAATCAAAAACGAGAAATCAAATGCGATCTTTCTCCTTAGACCTTTGTACAGGAGGCATAGATGTACCCCTTTGTGACACTTGGTTGAAACATATGTTATGCAATGATAATCCATGTAAATCCAAGATAATTAGGACAAGGTGCGAGCACTATTGGTAATCTATGCATGAGGCTTGCAACTTATAAGATGTCTTATATATAACACATATGATTTATTACTACCGTTGACAAAATTGTTTCTATGTTTTCAAAATGAAAAGCTCTAGCACAAAAATAGTAATCCATGCTTCCCTCTGCGAAGGGCCCATTCTTCTACTTTTATGTTGAGTCAGTTTACCTACTTCTTTCTATCTTAGAAGCAAACACTTGTGTTAACTGTGCATTGATTCCTACATACTTGCTTATTTGCATTCATCATATTACTTTGTGGTGACAATTATCCATGAGATATGCATGTTGAAAGTTGAAAGCAACTGCTGAAACTTATATCTTCCTTTGTGTTGCTTCAATGCCTTTACTTTGAATTTATTGCTTTATGAGTTAACTCCTATGCAAGTTTTATTGATGCTTGTCTTGAAAGTACTATTCATGAAAATTCTTTGCTATATGATTCAGTTGTTTACTCATTGTCTTTACCATTGCTCTGAATCACTTCATTCATCTCATATGCTTTACAATAGTATTGATCAAGATTATTGTTATCACCAGAATTTGACCGAGTCAGAGGTGGGCCGCGATCAAGATGGACTTGAAGATATATATATAGAAGAAATACGTGAATCGGCCTTACATGCAAAGTTTGGGCTAGTTTGCCCTTGTATCTGTAACATATTAGATTACGTGTCGATTTAGAAGTTAGAGTTTTACCCGTGCACGGTTAGGTGCACGCCTGAGTTAGAAAGTCCCTTGGACTATAAATATGTGTTGGGGGGATGACCCCCGGTATGCCAAAGGCATGCCAAACCGGATGGTTTGAGCCATCAGGATACCGGTTAGACGTTCATGCCGGAGTCTAAGATAGGCGTTTGGCTGAACAGAGCTAGCCGGTATCCTCATAAGAGGGATACCGGAACCGGATAGAAAAGGTACCGGGCCACCGGAAGGAAGGGCTTGTCGGCAAAGCTGGTCAAAGATTCTCTCCCGAGCTAGAAGACAAAGATGAGCTAAGCAAAGTAACTTTAGACGAAGGGCTGACGATAAAGAGAAGGATGACGGTCAAAGAAGCCGGAGGACGTCGAGCGCCCCGATTAAAGAGGACTCCGGTGTCATCTATGATTAAAGTAGCTTTGTAAAGTAGTTTGTCTAGTCAAAGATGCCATTAGGGTTTCTTCCAGTGTAAGCCACCCTCTCCCCTATATAAGGAGAGGGGGTACGCTCTCCTACGGGCGCGAGACCACGAGAGATAGAGAGAGAACTGTAACTTGTAACTTGTGTGAATCAATGAACACGGTGATCTAGAGCGAGTTCTTCCTTGTGTCTTTCTTCTTCAACCTCTGGCCCTGGCCAAGTTCTTGAGGAAACCATCCGGAAGTTCATCACACCTGATCACAAACACTCCCCCGAATCCTCTTGCGTCCATTCGGCCCCAATCTAAGCCATCCTATGGCATCTGTCTGTTCACCACGACGACAGTTGGCGCCCACCGTGGGGCATGAAGTGGCGCTTGATGGAGTTCACATTCGGGCGGGCGTCCTCGAGATCTCCGGTGAGCGTACGGTGTCCGCGTTGGTGCAGCGCATCTACGCCATGGACTTCATCAACGACAACGCAGGCTGCTTCGCCAACGGCGGCGTCTTCCCCAAGAACGGCCGCATCATCGAGTTTGGCAGCCACCGCGTCTACTTCGGCACCATCCCTGTGCGCCAGCGCCTCTCGCCGGTGCTGGTGGCACCGGACCCGCCAAGATGGCTCTGTGCTGGTCGCGCCGCCGGCAGCGTCGAGGTAATGATGACCGGTGTGGCTGGTGCAGGAAAGGAGGTTGCAGCTGAAGGTGCTGGTCGCGCGGTTTCGACCCGTGCGGCTAAGCCACCGCTGGAGCCCGACGCAGGCGCAGCGGGAGCATCATCCGCGCCACCAGAGACACCGCTCCAGGCGGCGATGAACGTCCTCGCCACCCCCATCGCACAGAACGTCGATCCGGCAGTGGCTCAGGCGGAGCTGGAGGCGCAGCGCCAGAAGGTGCTCGAGAGCGGCAAGGATATCATCCGGGCGCAGCGCGAGCTGAACCTAACCCTACGTGAGTACAACGCTGCCCATGGCTTTGCTTCTGTTAGCGCGCATGCTGCTAGGATGCCGGAAAACCGGCTAAAAGCTCGCAACCTAGATCAAGATCTGCGTAAGGAGATTCTTACCGGCAAGAGTGCCTCTGCGTCTGTTAGCATTGTGGAAAAACCTAAGTACAGTAGCCCGGATAAAACTATAAAAGCTGCTAAAGCTGCCGTAGAGCTATGCGAGTCGCTTTCCGGAGATGCTTTGGCAAAACAGCAAGAGCGTGTTAGAGAGCTGCTGGAAACCATTGAGCAGCAGAACGCTGAGCAGCTGGCTAAGCTGAACAAGGCAGCGGCCTCAAAATCCGCGCGTTCAACAAAGAATGCCGGTAGCAAGTCCCATGGGCAGGCTTCATCCCCCCATCCGGACAGAAGAAGAGAAAGAGAAGTGAATGCGCAGCAGATGACTGTGTACGATCCGGTTCTTGCCGGAAAGCAACAAGCCGGGCAACATGATGCCGGTAGAAAAAGCCAAGGGGCAGACCGAGGCTACGCCAGAGGAGGCTATGCCGGAAACAATCATGCCGGTAGATATGAGGCCGGGCAAAATTATCGGGCTGCAAGGGCAGCGCACGATGAGGAGGAAATAAATCCCCCAAGGTACCGGCAGGCAAGGGCCGCGGTACCGGAATGTTATGATGAAGCCGATTCTACAAGACCGGCAGCATACCGGAACCCGTTGGGGGAACGCTTGGGAGAGAGATACTTACCGGAACGGGATGCGAGGCACCGTCTGGATAGAGTGTACTTGTCAGAAATGATCGAGGAGGAAGGTCCTCCAGGTCCAAAGTGCTTTGGCCCAAGAATCATGAGAGAAAAACCACCGGTTCGCAACTTTACGTTGCCCCGTGACACAAAAACATACGATGGCACTACGAAGCCGGAAGATTGGCTCGCGGATTACGTGACCGCGGTATACGTCGCGGGCGGTGGAGGAACCGTAGCAGAGGAGGAAACCGGCGTTGGGCCGTGAGGATCATACCATCGTTTTTGGTTGGACCGGCAAGAATCTGGCTAAACAACTTGCCGGCAGGAAGCATAAATGGCTGGCTGGATTTTGAGGAGGCTTTTGTGAGCAATTTCAGCAGCACCTATCAAAGGCCAAACAGGCCGCAACAACTTGCTCTGTGTGTGCAGCGCCCGAACGAAACGGACCGGGATTATCCGGCTCGGTGGAACACCACAAGGAACTCCCGTGAAGAGGTAATCGAGGCACAGGCCATTGCTTGGTTTAGCAAGTGGGTGCGAAGAGGTTCGCCGTTGTGGCAAAAGCTGCAGCGGAACATGCCGACAACGTTGGCAGAGATGATACGTGTGGCGGATAGCTATGCGTTGGGAGACCCAACGCAGCCGGCAGTGCAACCTGAACCGGAACAGCTACGCCAAGAGCAACACCGGGATAACCGGAATAACAAAAGAAGAGAGGATTTTCCGGATCGAAGGTATGGTCCGCAGCAAGTTGCTGCTGTGCAGGAAAACTCTGAGGCCAGCGGCAGTCAGAGACAAAGAACCGGATCGCAGCCGTGGGCGGGTCCAAAGAAACAATGGGTGGAAAAGAAACCCTGGGTCCGGAAAAGAAACCGGCAAGAACCCGCAAAATACACCATGGAAGCTGCCATGGACCAACCATGCCGGTGGCACACACCGAATCCAGGCACACCCGTCAAACCATCTCGACGAAGGATTGTACCTGGACCAAGTACTTGATGCAAAAGGGAACGGTAAAAGATGCACAGCCGCCACAAGACATGCCGCGGCAAGCAACAGCCTACCGCCGCCACCCCCACTTACCGGGGCAAACGCCTTACCGGTGCCGCCAAACCGGCAGCAGTACCAGCAAGTTAACCGGGTGGAACAAGATGATAACCAACCACCTCCACCGGCACCTTTAGGCCGGAATGTTTACGAAGACCCACATTTGTGCTGTGTTGTCTTTGTCACTGAGCCAACAGACAGGCAAAGTGTACACCGCCGCTCCATGGAGGTCAATGTTGTGATGCCGGCAGTTCCCAAGTACATGATGTGGTCCAATCAGGAAATTACCTGGTCATCTAAGGATCACCCTAAGATCATGCCGAATCCGGGTGGATATGCTCTTGTTGTGGACCCAATCATGAAAGGGCCGCAAACTCGAGTGAAGTTCAGCAAGGTGCTGATAGACAATGGCAGCAGCATCAACATCATGTACAAGCATACCATGCATACGCTGGGCATAACAGAAAACATGCTTCAGCCAACGCGCACAACGTTCCACGGGATCGTTCCTGGCTTGTCCTGTGCCCCGATAGGAAAAGTTCGGGTGGACGTGGTATTTGGAGGACGTGACAATTGCCGGGTGGAAAATCTGGAGTTTGAGGTGGTGGATCTAGACAGTCCCTACCATGCATTGCTGGGGAGACCGGCATTGGCAGCTTTCATGGCCACAACTCATACAGCTTACCTCAAGATGAAGATGCCGGCACCTCGTGGACCACCGACCGTGGTGGGAAACTATAAGGTCTCACTCGGAAACCGCATCTGCCGGGTCGAACCTAGCGGAATCGCCGGTGATCGCGGAGGAAAAGAAAAGAATGCAAACAGACTGTTGCGCTGGCTCGATCCTCACAATTGAGCTTAGCGGCAATGAGTGAAAACATGGGCACACCGGCATTCAAGCCAACCAATGAAACGAAGGACATCGTGCTGGATCCGGCTTACCCGGAGCGCACCGTTCGTATCGGTGCCGGCCTCGATCAAGCATAGGAAAGCGCGCTCGTCAGCTTCCTCCGTGAGAATCGGAATATCTTTGCCTGGTCAACTGAAGATTTGGTAGGTGTTCCGAGGGAGCTGGCTGAGCACTCCTTGAACGTTCGGAAAGATGCCAAGCCGGTGCGACAACCCTTGCGCCGGTTCGCTGAAGATAGAAGAAAGATCATAGGAGAAGAGGTAACCAAACTGCTTGTTGCCGGATTCATTGTGGAGGTCACGCACACAGAGTGGCTGGCCAATCCGGTAATGGTTGAAAAGAAGAAAGATGAGAACCTGGAGGCAAAGGCTCCGAAGGTGTGGCGCATGTGCATCGACTACACCAACCTGAACAAGGCTTGCCCAAGAGATCCTTTTCCTTTGCCGCGAATCGATCAAGTGATTGATTCAACCGCTGGGTGTGAGTTGTTGTCCTTCCTGGATGCCTATTCCGGTTTCCACCAGATTCCCTTGAAAAAGGAAGATCAAATAAAAACTGCGTTCATTACCCCGCACGGGGCTTATTGCTATGTTACTATGCCTTTTGGTTTGCGCAACGCTGGTGCAACGTACCAGCGCTGTATGCAAAAATGCTTGTTTGATCAAATTGGAAAAAATGTGCAAGTCTATGTGGATGACATCGTGATAAAAACTAAGGTAAAAAACACCTTAATTGATGACATCCAGCAAACTTTCGATAACCTAAGACGGTTCCGGATGAAACTCAATCCGGCAAAATGCACCTTCGGTGTTCCTGCCGGCAAGCTGCTCGGTTTCCTGGTATCAAGCCGGGGCATAGAAGTTAATCCGGTAAAAATCCGGGCAATAGAAAGAATGGCTATCCCTCGAGAGTTAAAAGATGTGCAGAAGTTTACCGGAAGCTTGGCATCGCTAAGCCGGTTTGTAAGCAGGTTGGGAGAAAAAGCTCTGCCACTCTATGCTCTGATGAAAAAATCTGACACGTTCGTCTGGACCCCTCAGGCAGACGCAGCGTTTAAAGAGCTAAAAACAATGCTAGCCACAGCACCCATACTGGCTTCACCTCTAGAAAGGGAGCCTATGCTGTTATACATAGCCGCAACAAACCGAGTTGTGAGTGTAGTGGTTGTAGTTGAAAGAGAAGAGGAAGGAAAAACCATCCAGAGGCCGGTATACTACCTGAGCGAGGTGCTCTCCCTCTCAAAACAAAACTACCCTCACTTCCAGAAAATGACTTATGGCGTGTACATGGCCGCCACAAAACTCAAGCATTACTTTGAGGAGCACCCCATGAAAGTGGTGAGCGAAGCACCAATTTCCGACATCATGTGCAACAAAGACGCCAGTGGCAGGATTGCAAAATGGGCAATCCAGATATCACCATACGTGCCGGTGTATGAAAGAAGAGATGCCATAAAATCACAGGCTTTGGCTGATTTCCTCGTCGATTGGGCGGAAATGCAATACAAACCGCCAGATCAAAGGATAGAATACTGGAAAATGCACTTTGATGGATCCAAGCTCAAGGAAGGTCTAGGTGCCGGTGTGGTGCTTACTTCACCAAAAGGAGACCACCTCCGGTATGTTTTGCAAGTGCATTTCAGGGCATCGAATAATGTCGCTGAATATGAAGCTTTGATCCATGGGCTTAAGGTCGCAAAAGAAATCGGTGCGCACCGGATCATTTGCTATGGAGATTCAGATCTTGTAGTACAGCAGTGTTCCGGAGATTGGGATGCAAAAGATGCCAACATGGCCTCGTACCGGTTTCACGTGCAAAAGATTGCCGGATTCTTCGAAGGTTGTGAGTTTCACCATGTGCCACGCGCGGAAAATGAAGCCGCGGATGCTTTGTCCAAACTGGGCTCGTCTAGGCAAGAAATTCCTCCCGGAATAGCTCTGGCTCACTTAAGAGCACCGTCGATCAAACCGAGCCCGGAATCGGAATCAATTTTTGTACCGGAGTCACACGTGGTGCCCATGGATATCGATGAAGGGAACCCGGGGACTGCTCCGGCAAACCCGGGGACTGCTCCGGCAAGTTCGGGGACTGTTCCGGTAAGCTCGGGGATTGCCGTACCCATACCGGAAGAAATGATGCTGGTGGATAGCATGGAGATAGATGCACCGGTGTTTTTGGTTCGAGAGATACCGTCATGGGCTAAACCTATTAAGGAATTCCTAATCAACGGCACCTTACACATTCATCAATGGTGAGGTGTACAAGAGAAGCGTTACCGATGTCCTTCAAAGATGTGTCGAACCGGAGGAAGGGAAAGAAATGCTTGAGGAAATTCACCAAGGAGAATGTGGGCACCATGCTTCATCAAGGGCGCTAGTAGCAAAAGTATTCCGGCATGGGTTTTATTGGCCCACTGCTTTGGAGAACGCTCGAGGATTTGGTAAGAAAATGCAACGGCTGCCGCAGGTACGCCAAGCAAAATCATACCCCAGCATCCGGTTTAAAGACAATACCATTAACATGGCCATTCGCCGTTTGGTGCCTTGACATGGTTGGCCCATTCAAAACTGCAAGAAGCAGCATGACTCACATCTTGGTCATGGTGGATAAGTTCACCAAATGGCTAGAAGTAAAACCTATCGCAAAGTGTGATGGGCATACAGCTGTGAAATTCTTGAAAGATGTCATCTTGCGGTATGGATACCCGCACAGCATCATCACTGATAATGGAACCAACTTTGCTCAAGGTGAGTTCAAAAGGTTCTGTGAGGACAACAACATCCGGTTGGATTTGTGCTCAGTGGCACACCCACAGGGCAATGGCCAAGTGGAAAGAATGAATGCTTTGGTGCTTTCCGGTATCAAGCCTAGACTCATTGATGCAGTGGAGAAATCACCGGGATGTTGGCTCGATGAGCTACCATCAGTACTGTGGAGTATAAGAACAACTCCAAACCGGTCTACCGGATACACTCCTTTTTTCATGGTCTATGGAGCAGAAGCAGTCATACCAACCGACATCATCCATGATTCACCAAGAGTACAGCTCTATACTGAGCAAGAGGTCAAAGAGGCCAGAGAAAATGATGTGGACTTGCTAGAAGAAGCAAGAGAGCTAGCCTTGGCAAGAACAGCCATTTACCAGCAAAACCTCAGACGCTATCATAACCGGAAGGTTAACCCGAGAGTTTTCCGGGAAGGAGATCTTGTGCTTCGCCTAGTGCAGCGCACTGAAGGCCGGCATAAGCTTATGCCACCATGGGAAGGTCCCTTCATTGTAAGCAAGGTGCTTCACAATGATGCATACTACTTGATCGATGCACAGGAGTGGAAGAAAGGAAAGGCGGACAGGTCCGGAGAAGAGAGCAAACGTCCATGGAACGTAGCTTTGTTGCGCCCTTTCTACTCTTGAAGTGGTGGTGTAAGAAGTTCCTTTTTTGTACCTTATAAGCTATGAATAAAAGATGCCGGAACCTTGAATGAATCTCGGGGACTACCCCAATAAGGTTGCATGTAACTTGTTTATTTTTTCAGTTCCCCGCTTGCTTATTGAATGTTTTTTCTTTCCGGTTTAGTAGTGTGCTAAATCCTACCGGAGTCTTCGACTCTGCTGCTGTCCGCAAACCGGCTTCATGGCAAGCAAGATAAACCGGTAGGAGATAAGCACATGAACTGCGAAAAGGGAGAGCAGGAAAGAACAATCCGGAAAATCTAACTAACCCCGGCTAAACCGGTTTTTTTGCAAAATTTCAAAGTTATTTCTAAGTTCAAGAAGATGCTTGTTTGGTGAAAGAACCTTGTGCTCATACGCCAAAGAACGCCTAGAGAAGGCAGGCAGAGCCAAGGCAAAAGAACCAAGTATGCATCAAATTGGATGCGGAAACAATTGGGAAATCTTTGCAGTGCAGGATAAAAGCAGAACCAAAAGGCAAATGTGCTAAAGCAAACTTAGAAATACTTAGCTACCGGTATAACTTACCGGCAGAAAATCTTGTACGGCAACCACAAGCAAACTTAAGGTTTTACATCATAAGCCCCGACATACCGGGGCAGAATTTAACAAACACTGTTTTTGAGGCAAGCAGGGCCAACAGATAGATCACAGGCAAACATTTGATACAAGGTCATCAGGCAGCGGGGGCGTCGGGTGGAGCGGCACCGGCCTCGGCATCTTCAGGGGGAGCAGCGCCGGCTTTTGGAGCTTCCGGCGGCACGTCCTCGGCGGCCTCATCTTCATCTCCCTCGTCTTCTTCTTCCTCATCGCTGAGGTAGTCCTTGACGCCAGGAGGAGGAGGGATGAAGGTGCGGACTTCGGCATACTCAGCAAGCCGGTATGCCCGGTCCTGCCGCTTCGCGGCAAGCGCCGGATCCGTGTCCGTAGGAGCATCTGCGCGTACGCCTTGGAGAGCATCCAGATCCAGAGCAGGGTACCATGAGCACGCGGAGCGCAGCGCCGTGTCAGCTCCAGCACGAGCCGCGGAGCATTGCCACTCACGGATCCGGTGCCCGGCATCCTTGAGCCGGTTGGCAGTGAGCGTGATGTTCTCCGGCAGCTCCTCCTCAGGCCACAACACCTTGAAGATTTGGATGGCGGCAGTATGGCAGGTCGGCAAGAAGCCGGTCGACGCAGCGCATGTGTTGGACCCGCGCTGAGAGGGCGACAAGATAGTCGTACCCATCCCAGTGCGCGTCCATATTGGGAAATTCCCGCGCAATCCGATCCTCCCTCACCTTCTTCACGGCATAGACCTGAGATTCCGGGAAATGCTCTGAGGAAGCAGGAAAAAAAAAAGCAAGGAAAAAGCATAAGCATGAGATACCGGAAGAAAGTATGTCGGAAAAAGCAAGGAACAAAGATGCATTTTCAAAAGAAGAAAGCTTATAAGCGAAAAAAGGGGCAAGGCAGGAACTTACGGAGAGCAAGCGCATCTATCTTCATAACCAACCGATCGTATTCCCGGTGATCAGTGGTCATGGTCTCAATGAGGCGCTCCGCTGCTTTCCGCGCCTTCCTCTCCTCATCTAGCTCGCCGTCAAAACGGTGTTGGAGTTCGTGGAGTCCTCCACAACCTCCGCCAACCTGGCCTCAGCCGCAACCTGGGCGTCCTTCAAGGCTTGCTCATGCCGGAGCGCGGCTTGTATGGCCTGTTCCTTAAGCTCCCCCAAGGCGGTCTTCTGGGCCTCCAGCGCCTCGTTGTGCTCCTTGAGGAGCTGCTCCTTCTCGCCTAAGTACCGGAAAGAAAAGTCTTAGCAAGCAACAATAGAAAGGATGGTTAGCAGAAAAAGAAAGGATGGTACCTTGAAGCTTGGTAACCTGGGCCTTCAGGGCCTCGAGGCTAGCTTCCGGAACAACTGTTAAACAAAAGAATGCGTAGATATCAAAGAAGGAAACATTCCGGTGAAAAGATGCCGGAGGAAAAAGAAACAAAACAAACCTTGGCGGTGGCCGTGGGCCTCAACGAAGGTCCCGATGCTACCACGAAGCTCCTCAAAGAGTTGCTTCCGGGCGTCAGCAGTGCTCTGTTCAAAGGAAGGTGGTTGTGAGAAAGAAAGAAACAAGGTTTCAACCCGAAACTCGGGGACTGGCAGTGCCGGTTTCATGCTAAGCTTTTAAGATGAGTTTTGCGCTAAGAACAAAGTTCTTAACCCGAAACTCGGGATCGGCAGCGTGCCGGTTTCATGCTAAGCTTTTAAGATAAGTTTTGCGCTAAGAACAAAGTTCTTAACCCGAAACTCGGGGACTAGCAGTGCCGGTTTTACGCTAAGTTTTTAAGTTAAGTTTTGTGCTAAGAGCTGCGCTCTCACCACAAAACTCGGGGACTGGGAGAATAGACAAGATCCGGAAAGAAAAGAAACCGGCATCAACAGAAATTATAAAAGAGAGTTAGTAAAACTTACCACCACATTGTTGGTAGCATCGTACCAGGCACTGTCGAACTCTTTCACGGCGCGTTTAAGCCGCGTGAAATGTTCTTCAGTGGACCGAGCCCCGGCAGGATCTGGTGCCGGAAGGCGATCCTTCCCCAGGCCGCGGGTTGAAGCGGAGATATCCGCCTCATTCCACTTCTGGGCATAGGGGAGAAGGTGCCCCAGGTCCTTGCCCGCGCGCTTCAGATCAACAATCCGGCCCAGGAGGCCGGTGGGCTTGTCCTGTGCAGCGAGGGCAGCAGGGCCGACGTGCAGCACCACGTCCCCTGAGCCGCCTGAGGCGGCGCCCTCCACAGCCTTGCCACGGGAAGCCCCGGGCTTGAGGAACTTGGTGATGTTGGGGGTCCCGGACGGCGCCGGTTTCTTGGCCGCGGAAGGTCCTTGGCTGGGCGGCGGTGTCGGCGTGGCCTCGGGAGGAGGAGAAAATACCGGCGCGGAAGTATCCGGCGCGGTGGGGGAAGAGCTTGGCTGTTTCTTCTTCTTCTTCGGGGGAGGAGGAACCAGAGGTTCCGCCTGCCCGGCATCAGTCTGGCCGGCGCCGATGTTGCTGGCGCCGGTATCTTGAGTCTCTGGAGGGGAGGTGAGGTCCTCCTCCGCGCGGTGATCTGGAGGTGTTGGGGCCGCGCGCCCCGAACTTGTAGTGCCTCCCGAAGGGGAGGCAGAGGTGTTGCCGGCACCAGATGGTACCGGACTTGAGTGAGGAGGAGGAGTTGAAGTCCTCGCGGAGCCGGCGGAGCCGGCGGAGCCAAGCTCAAGCGCAGGGCTGAAAGAAAGGAAAAAGAGAACGAGTTGGAAAAAAGCAACCGGAGAAGAACTCGGTGGAAACAAAGAGAGTATAAAGAGAAATAAAAACTTACCCGGAAGACATCGGCATCCGCCTCTGCTTGTAGCGCTTGGTGCCAACCTGCTTCCCTCCTATGACTTCAGTCCGAGGACGTTTGCCAGAGGGAGCATGGCTGGGGCCGGCGTCAGCGGCTGGGGGATCACTCTTCTGGCCTTCGGCCATGAGGTTATCCAAGAACTCATCCCCAACCTCGGCTTGCAGAGGAGGCACATGCTCATGGACCTGTGGGTTGTTGCTGTCTGAGGGAATGACTACAGAATGAAAATAATAAAAAGAGCATCAGAAAACGAACAGAAAAGCTACCTCAAGTATGGTCAAATCATCAGACGAACCAGCTGGTTCCGGCGGAGACTTGCCGAGGCGGGAAGATGGAGTCCGGCCCATCCTTAGATCCAGCCAATGAATGACAGGATCCGGATCGTACTTGTCCAGGGGCCTCTTCTGGCAAGGGCCTCGCCGGTCTGAATCAATCCGGGGGAAGCGGGCCTTGGCCTGAAAACAAAGGAAGAAAGAAAGATTAGACACAAGTGCAAAAGTTACCGGTAATACGACCTGAGCCGCATATCTTCTTACATCTTTGGACGGAGGATTCCCGGCGCTGAGAGGGCAAAGGCCCCACTCCCAGTCATCCGGCATGTCCGTTTGGCAGATTTGGCTTGCCTTTAGGACCACGTCCTTTTTGCTCAAGGCCAAGCCGGTGATCTTGGTGGGATCACCGGGGCCGTACATCTCACTAATCTTGTGAGCGCGCTGCTGGAGGGGAAGCACCCGGCGGCTGATGAAGGTGCGGATGATATCGTCGGAACAGATGTTGGTGTCCTTCATCAACCTCAGCATGAAGCGCACCACCCGGTTCGTCTCGGCATGATCCGTACCGGGGTTGTACTGCCAATTGGTCTTGGCGGGCGGCGCCGGGTTGAACGCCGGCAAGTTGATGAGGTCGTCGTCGCCCGCGTTCTTCACATAAAAGAACGTCGTCCGCCACAACCGGCAGGACTCGAGGCCGTTGAACTTAAAAAGGGGCTCCCTTGGCGGGAGCCGATGATGCAGGACCCGCATTGAACGGGGGTTTGGGCTTAGGAATGTCCTTGCCCCGGACCGAGTTGATCCGGAGGGAGAAAAAGCGGGCAAACGTCTCTCGAGCGGGACGGATGCCAATGTAGCCCTCCATGAAGGCCACAAAACAAGAAAGGTAAAAACGGCGTTGCCGGGAAGGTGGTGAGGTTGGAGGCGATAGAAGTCGAGGAATTGACGAAAGAAATCGAGGCAGGAAGGCCGAAGCCACGCTCAAAATGAGCAAGGAAAACAACAGCTTCACCGGGTTCGAGCACCGGTTGGATCTCGTCGCTCGGAGGCCGGCAGATGACTCCTTCCGGAATCCTCCTCGACCGGTACAGCCAGTCGATCTCATACTGGGTCACGTCGGAACCTCTCCAGGCTCCGCGTGTCTTGTCCTTTCCGGAGGCCCGGCTAGATGTGCCGGCCTCTTGTTTCCGGCCGGATGCCCGATCCATCCGGGCGAGGTCTTCGGTTAACCCGTCGGAAGTGCTACTACCTTGGTTGCTAGAGGTGGCAGCGGGGAGAGACCCTTCGCTAGACATAAGGATCTAGGAGATGCCGAAATCTACCGAGAAACAGTTTTCCCCAAACGGACCCTCGCGCGAAGATCTACGAGTAAGAGGAAAAGCAAAACAAAGAACGGATAAATACTCTACCGCCCCCAAGATCCGAAGTGCAAGAAAGAAAGGGGTAAAGGCGCATCGGGCCTAACTCGAGGCGGCGGAGTCGCGGAGGAAGAGGTTCGCCGGAGGAACGGCAAGCCTGCGGCCAGCGAGGAAGTCCGTCAACGGCGAGGCGGAGAAGTTCTCGAAGAAGCACGAATGCAGCGGACGCGGGGAGCGCGCTGCGGAGGGTTCCCGCACGAGGAGGTCCGGCGGAACGGCGGCGTGAGTTCGCCGGGCGACGGGCTCGAGCGAGCGGCGGCGGACGGAGAACGGTGAAGGCACGGAGTCGAAGAGCACCGTGCGCGAGGAAGTGGAGAATGCGAGAAGAGGAAGAAGGGGCGGCGGTTGCGCTTATAAAGAAGAAGGGGAGTGGGCTGGAAACCGCTGGGCCGTGGCGGTTCGCCTCGCGGCCCGCGGCGGTTCGCACCATGGGCCGCCACGTGTCGGAGAAATACACGCGAAAAGACAAGAGGCCGCACGGAGGCACACAGGAGATCCAGAACGGCTAGTGGGATCCGCAGCGGTGCATTAAATGGGCGCGCGGGAGTCGAAGCGAATGACAACCGACACCGGCGCGCCGCCACGCGTGCGCATGTCTCCGTCGGGCGCGGGGCCCGAGATATTCTCGACTTCGCCGAGGAGGTGTTTAATGGTTAAGATACCGGAAGACAAGATACCGGGGAATGACTTACGAGGAAAAGATAAGGAAGATCCGGCAAAGATGCCGGACCCGAGCCTAACGCCGGATGGATCAAACCGGTATCCAAAGACGAAAGAACCTCGGCATGGTCCGTTGGATAGAATCCGCCGGACTATACCAGCTTCGGGGACTAATGTTGGGGGATGACCCCCGGTATGCCAAAGGCATGCCAAACCGGATGGTTTGAGCCATCGAGATACCGGTTAGACGTTCATGCCGGAGTCTAAGATAGGCGTTTGGCTGAACAGGCTAAGCCGGTATCCTCATAAGAGGGATACCGGAACCGGATAGAAAAGGTACCGGGCCACCGGAAGGAAGGGCTTGTCGGCAAAGCTGGTCAAAGATTCTCTCCGCAGCTAGAAGACAAAGATGAGCTAAGCAAAGTAGCTTTAGACGAAGGGCTGACGATAAAGAGAAGGATGACGGTCAAAGAAGCCGGAGGACGTCAGCGCCCCTGATTAAAGAGGACTCCGGTGTCATCTATGATTAAAGTAGCTTTGTAAAGTAGTTTGTCTAGTCAAAGATGCCATTAGGGTTTCTTCCAATGTAAGCCACCCTCTCCCCTATATAAGGAGAGGGGGTACTGCCTCCTACAGGCGCGAGACCACAGAGATAGAGAGAAACCTGTAACTTGTAACTTGTGTGAATCAATGAACACGGTGATCTAGAGCGAGTTCTTCCTTGTGTCTTTCTTCTTCAACCTCTGGCCCTGGCCAAGTTCTTGAGGAAACCATCCGGAAGTTCATCACACCTGATCACAAACCCTCCCCCGAATCCTCTTGCGTCCATTCGGCCCCAATCTAAGCCATCCTATGGCATCTGTCTGTTCACCACGACGACAATATGTATCTAGGGTTTATGGAATAAACAACAACCCACGTTCAACACAAACAAATCTCGGCGCATCGCCAACTCCTTCGTCTCGAGGGTTTCTCCGGTAAGCACCATGCTGCCTAGATCGTATCTTGCGATCTAGGCAGCACAAGCCTATCTCGTTGTTCATGCGTTGCTCGTGCTGAAGCCTTTTTGATGGCGAGCAACGTAGTTATCTTAGATGTGTTAGGGTTAGCATTGTTCTTCGTATCATATGCTCGTCGTAGTGCAACCCTTGTACATCTAGCCGCCCTTACACCTATCTTAGGTGTAGGGGCGGCACCCCGCTTGATCATAGTTTAGTAGATCCGATCCGTTACGGTTGCTCCTTGTTCTGCAAGGATTAGTTTAATATCCACAATAGTTAGGCCTTACAAAGGGTTGGAGGATCCAGCGGCGTGTAGGGTGGAGTTTGCTAGCCCTAGACAGGATGTTCCGGGGATCAACCTCGTGTTGGTTTTTAGGCCCCGTCTAGGATCGGCTTACGGTCACCGTGCGCGAGCGCGAGGCCCAATCGTGAGTAGGATGATCCGATTATGCGGTGAAAACCCTAAATCGTCGTAGATCTCATTAGCTTTATCTTGATCAAGCAGGACCACCATATATTCGGACACCTTGTACGAATCATGGGTGGATCGGCTCTTTGAGCCGATTCACGGATAACCTCGAGAGCCGATCGAGGCTCGTATTTAATGTTTACGTGTATGCCATGCAGGAAACTAAGCGAGGCATCATCCAACACCTTCCTGACCAGGTATAGGTCAGGTGGCACGCCCTTGCGATAGCATCGGACGTGTGACCAGGAGGCTTTGCGGGCCGTCGCTCTGAGGGACCGGGGCCAGCCGCAGCCCTAGTTGTTCCCGGCTCTACTGTGTTGCCAGTCGCTGCCCGCCGGTGGGTTTCTGACCGCAACAATTATGATAGCATGTCACTTAAGAAATTATCTTTGTTATCGTTTACCTACTCGAGGGCGAGTAGGAACTAAGCTTGGGGATGCTGATACGTCTCCAACGTATCCATAATTTCTTATGTTCCATGCTACTTTTATGATGATACACATATATTTATACACACTTTACATCATTTATATGCATTTTCCGGAACTAACCTATTAACAAGATGCCGAAGTGCCAGTTCTTGTTTTCTGCTGTTTTTGGTTTCAGAAATCCTACAAAGAAATATTCTCGGAATTGGACGAAATCAACGCCCGCTATCTTACTTTTCCCGAAAGCTTCCAGAGCACCGAAGAGGGGCCAGAGGGGAGCCAGGGGGCCCCACCCCACAAGGCGGCGCGGCCAAGGGGGGGGGCGCCCCCCTATGGTGTGGCTCCACCAGGACTCCCCCGAGGCTGCCCTTCCGCCTATATAAAGCCTCCGTCGCGAAAACCCTAAACCGATAAGCCACGATACGAGAAAAGTTCCAGAGCCGCCGCCATCGCGAAGCCAAGATTCGGGGGACAGAAGTCTCTGTTCCGGCACGCCGCTGGGACGGGGAAGTGCCCACGGAAGGCATCTCCATCGTCACCACCGCCATCTTCATCGCCGCTGCTGACTCCTATGATGAGGAGGGAGTAGTTCTCCCACGAGGCTAAGGGCTGTAATGTAGCTATGTAGTTCATCTCTCTCCCATGTGATCTTTATGTGATCATGAGCTTTGTGATCTAGTTGAATATCATCTATGTGCTACTCTAGTGATGTTATTAAAGTAGTATTTTCTTCCTCCATGATGTAATGTTGACAGTGTGTGCATCATCTAGTACTTGGTATAAGCTATGATTGTGATCTCTTGTAGATTATGAAGTTAACTATTACTATGATAGTATTGATGTGATCTATTCCCCCTTTCATAGCTCCGACGGTGACAGATGTGCATACTATGTTAGTACTCGGTATAATTGCAATGGTCTATTATGCACTCTAAGGTTACTTAAATATGAACACCGAATGTTGTGGAGCTTGTTAACTCCGGCTTGAGGGAGCTCTTGTAGCCCTACACAATGAATGGTGTTTGTCATCCAACAAGAGAGTGTAGAGAAAGTAGTATTTGTTTATTCAGTTATGTAATCAATGTTGAGAGTGTCCACTAGTGAAAGTATGATCCCTAGGCCTTGTTTCCAAACATCGAAACTCCGTTTATTTACTGTTCTATTGCATGTTTACTTGCTGCCATATTTTATTCAGATTGTTATTACCACTCATATTCATCCATATCACATGCATTTCACTATCTCTTCGCCGAACTAGTGCACCCATACATCTGACAAGTGTATTAGGTGTGTTGGGGACACAAGAGACTTCTTGTATCGTGATTGCAGGGTTGCTTGAGAGGGATATCTTTGACCTCTACCTCCCCGAGTTCGATAAACCTTGGGTGATTCACTTAAGGGAAACTTGCTGCTGTTCTACAAACCTCTGCTCTTGGAGGCCCAACACTGTCTACAGGAATAGAAGCGTGCGTAGACATCACTAGACGCCGGTGTCGATTGGAGACGGAATCGACCTCAACTTCGCCGATTCCGACGATGTATTGCGGAAGGAAATCCTGAAAGTGGCCACCCCCAGACCTCCCCAGGATGCTCGGCTTGATCAGTAGAACGACGACGTCGAAGCGCACCTCCTCGACCACTTCTTGAGCTCCAGGTGACCTCCACCGTCGACTTCGTGCTCAACTCCGGCGAGGTGATGCGGATGATCGTGAGCGTCTGGATAGATTAGAGAGGGAATGGAAGGGCGGCGAGGCACTAGGGTTTCAGTGCGGAGCTCCTGGCATATTTATAGACCATGACGGGGTCTAGTTCGTCATCTCACCGGCGGTAGTCACCGGGATGCCTCGACGATGACGGAGGTGTTTTGGGCGTGAATCTTGACGCCAAGAGATAGGACGGACGCGAGGGATATAGGGGAATGTTCTGGAAGCCTCTGCAGCGTCCGGAGCCATCCCTATCCACGGCGAGGGACGTGGCCTGAGGTCGCCATTGCCGTGTCGCCTGCGGGGAAGAAGGAGAAACAAGCGTCTCGCTTCGCACGATTCTTGACGCAAACGAATCGGTACGGTGGTGGTGGGCTGGTTTCCTTGTGGATTGGGCTTTGACGTGGGATGTGCCGTGGGCTGCTGCGGTCAACCAGGTAAGTCCTTTCTCTCTCTTTTTGTTATTTTATTTTCTGTTTTATTTCCTGATTTTAATTTGGTATTTGAATTTATATTTGGTTTCTATTTTGCTTTGGAGGTTCTATATATTTGATTTTCAATATCACTTGATAATAATGCCTACTGCATAGTTTGATTGTGAAATCAAATATTTAATTTATGATTAGTTTGATATTTTGTGAAGCTTGAGTAAAATAGAAATGGTTTAGGTATTTATTTCAATTCCCTTTTAATTTTGGAATCAAATATATTTAGATAATCTGAATTTTATAACAGGTGCATAGTGAACATATTACTAATTTACTAGAGTGTTTAACAATATTGATGGTTCACACATATTTGAATTATGTCTAGAATATTAAAATAGATGGTAATGAAGATGAGATGGATTTATCATTTTATGCGAAGAATTATTTCTAAAGTTTAAGCATATGGTTGGATAAACTCTATTTTTTAATAATCTTACTTAGCGACTTCCAGCTTAACTCATTTAGAATAAATTCTAACTCCTCATAGCCAATTCACTTACTGAGGTGATAGTTCAATTATGACACAATATTCCATTTGGGCAACTAAGCAAATTCTTTGGAAGACAAAATAGAATTGGATAATTGTTTCACTCTACCCACCAAATGACATTAAGTCATTAGGTATATATAGGCTTGGTTTATACTTGTGATCCAGGATACACAAGTTAGGGCATAATATTTTATGTGGAGTGAATTCTATGTGAAAAGGGTTTAGGGTTTTGCATACTCTTCACTAAATTGAATATAAACAGGCACGAGGCATGGTAGGGTTCTACTTATAATCCAGAATGATACTTGGATTGAAATGCAAAGGTGGTCTAGGGTTTTAGTGGTGATCACCCAAGTGATACACAACTATAATTAGGATATGATCATAAGCTTGATTATGTTTATTTGGATAGGGTTATTCCTCCTCACTTAGGTAGGATTATTGTATCAAGGCAATGCTAGGGTTGTCCCTAGTGTTTGGATAAGCAAGGTTTAAGCACCATATCATTACTACTCTACACAAGGCATGAGGATTGGCATGGGTTTAATTGTTAGGGATCTATTATTTTATGTGAGGGATGATCTCTGATTATCTCACAAGTTGGTTTTATCCTCAAAATCTACAAAGCATGGTCATACATTGGACATGATCAACTTATTCCTCACTAATCTCTCTTCTCTATTACTTCTCTCGTCACACTCACTTAGATTCTTAGAGTTTATGATCATCACCCAATTTTGTAATGATCAAAGTATTGGCCTCATAATAATTCATTAGTAAATCATGGTTCTCTCTCCAAGATCAATTATTGGTCCATATACTTGAGTCTACACCTTTAGGTTGAGCTCTTTTGAATAGATAGGGTTCCTCTAGGGTTTATGATCATTACCAAGTTGTAATGATCACAACACTTGACTCACTTGAATTACTAGAAGAATAAGTTCTTACTTACCATCAAATGTTAGCTAGGTCAAGTAGGGTTTAGTACTTGACTTGTACTCCTTATAGCATTAATTAGTATTAATGATTTACCTCACACAGATAGGGTTTGAATATTAACTAGGTTCTACCCAATGGATAATATAAGCATATGAATGATTCTCTCCTTTCTCTAAGGTTTAATGGAATGAGTTTGGATGAACAAGATTGAATAGTCAAGGATTGATAAAGAATGAATATGAATATCCTTGGCTTGGGTTCAAGTATTGTAGTTGAGAATATACCATGTGAATCATGGTGGAAGTGTTGATTAAGTAAAAGACATGGAAAAGATAAGTTAAGAATAGTTTCTTGTTTAATTGTATTCTTTGATTTATAGTTGAATAATTATTCATGTGTTGTTGTAAGGAATGTCATGTTGAGATCTTTTATAAGATCTTGTAGTTGACCCTTACTTAGGGTGTTGTTTGTTGTAAAACTAATTCCATTTGATCTAGCCCATAGATCAAATCATCTCTACCCAAAACAAGATTTTAGCAAAGATCATAGTGAAGTTTATAGCGCTTGACTTGATGATCTACTTCAATTCCAGTAAGTCAAGTGAAACTTCAGTTACTGTGGTAAGTTTTATTTGAGAGCGCGAAAATTCCCCGGATTTTCTATGCATGAATGGAATGCACACTTTGGTGTTCTCTCATTTTGTAGCCTCTAAACCTGGGGTATTACAGCCTCTCCCCCTTGAACTAAACTTCGTCCCGAAGTTCGAACGCTCGCATGTTGCCGAATGTTGAACTGACTTGAACAGATCACGACCTCTTCCAAATTCCATGATGATCCCATTGGATATAATTGAATATATCCCTTGTCCAGATCCTTCCTAGAGTATTCTGATGTCTGGCACTGATACTTTCTTCAATTCTATGATTTCTTCCAACACTCTAAGCCTATAGTCTTACTCTTCAAAGATCCTTGGATTAGGACATCTTATTTTACTAACGGACTTTACTATTGGTGGTGGTGATAGCTTCCTATCTGGGTACCCAAAACTTGGTTCTACCAACTACGGTGATCCAAAGCTTAATTCTAAAAGAATTGTTTAAGCTAAGGTATTGTTTTCCCTTACTACCATAACTATAGTGATGGTACTAAGTAAGGTATATACAATAGGCATGTTCTTGCTGGTTTATTCCTACGAATGGATCAGACTCATTTAGTCCATCCAATCATGGCTTCTAGTTTATACTAGTTGTCCTCCTTTTGGTTTCTTTAGGTTCCATGAAAGGAATCTTTCTAACAAACATTAGTTTTGGTTTGGTCAAACCCTTCGGTCTTTAAGTTTCTCAAGCTTTGGTTGTCCTCCAATATCTTCTTCATCCAACTTCATTATCTTAGACTTATTTGAGCTCTTCTACTTCTGAGGAATTATTAATTACCCACTCAAGTTAGGGTCTTACCCTTAATTCTTCGAGATATAAACCTCGGCTTCTAGTCTGACATCCTACCGAGAGTACTATAATATGGATACTTTCCAACAACCTTATGAAAATAAGATCGAACTTCCTCTCAGTTCAGACCTTCTTCTTTGTCTGTCATACTCCAAATCATATCTTAATACTTCTCCTTCAGCCTTCCTCTCCCCCTTGGAGTTTACTAATGATCTTTAAACTCCTTTTCTTCTAACAATTAAACTCCAAGGTTAGAAGAACTGTCTTGGTCTGGCTTTTAGTTTGTACTATTCTAGAGTCTCACGAAGAATTCTTTGCGGTGTATCCACACAGTTGTGGGTATCCGATGTGAATCCTCCGACTAAATGGTTACCAGCTATGGAGTACCAGCTGCGGAATACCAGCTGTGGAATCCCTCTTTCTTTTAAGTAAAGGAATGTTCAAGTTGCGGCCTAGTTGATACCAGCTGCAGACTAACTAGCACCAGATGTGGCTTATTTGATACCAGTTGTGGACTATTTATGGTTCTAGTCAACATCTACCTACCAGATGCGGATACTTTTATAGTTTTAGTTAGGATCTACCTTACTTTCAATGCTTCCTCTCACGTTTATCCTATATCAGTTGCGGTCTTATTATATCGACTGTGACTTCACTTGTCCATTTTCCTTCTTCTAGGGTTTGTTTTGCAAGAAAACCACTTGTTGACACTATGAAGGTAGTATCTTAAGTGACTCCACTTGCATTCCCTTCTTCCAAAATAAATATGGCTCCACTTCTACTGCTCCATATTCACTATTTTTCTCACTTTCATGGTACTTCCATGTTGAAGTACTCCTCAATTGAGGATAAAGTGAGTTTTAATTGGTCCTTCCTTCATATTGTTGTGGTTGCTTCCCACAACTCGACTTCCTTCTGCTAGTGAACCTTCATCTTGCCTTCAAAATCTTCAGAATTCATCACTTCCTCACATGAATACCTTTACCCTCTAGACCTATTACATCAAGTAAGAGCTTGATATTGCAACATGAATTGCATATCAAAGTCAAACTTCATGTATGGATCTAGTCAAACAATGAAAATCCAATAAGATCCAAGAAAATCCAGCTTTGTGTTTATAATACACATCATTATATGCCTGAATATAATAGTTGGGTAAGACAACCCTAAACATCAGGCTCAGATGTGTAGTATATAACATCACATAAGATAGGTTTAGGTTGTGATACTTAGCACATATATAGGAATTTTAACTATTTGTCTCAATATTTACCTCAATTGCTCACTTGCAATCAAATAAACTTGAGCAAATTGGTCTAAATGGATTATGGTTGACCTAATTTCCTTGGAAAGTGCTAACTTAACTTCCATTCAATTTAAAATTAACCTCACATGTTCTCTCGAAACTATAACATGGCTACTCTAAACACATGGTTGTTAGAATACATCACCTATAACTCCAGGACTTCTCTATAAAATATGCTCTAATAAATCCTTCTTTAAACTATGAACTATGGTTCGAGCATGCTTGGCACAGTTACCAGGAATTTAAGGCCTAAGTTTTCGAACTATTCCTTAAATCCTACTCCTTATCACACTCTTGTTAATTCCCTTATGATGTTCTACTCCATCACATCATGACTCTCAAGTGAATCATATATGATTACCAACTCTACGAGGAAAAATAGACTTATATAATTCCTATCACTCTTCCTTACCTCCTAAGATTGACTCGTCATAGGCATATACTACCTCGTATGACATATCTTCCTCATTTTATACCACTCATTTGACATTTTAAACGACTCTTACTTAACTATAACTTGCATTGGTATACTTCTTCCAATAGGATATCTTCCTTATGGTTGTATCCTCTCTTTGGACTACCATGTATTGTATACCAACTGTGGTCTACTATCACCAATTATCTTAAGCTCCAATGGTGTTCTAGTTATTTGGAATGAAGCAAGATAACTAATCAATTGTACTCAAGAAAATTAGATAAGAAAGATTGACTCAAGTGTGTCAGGGTTATTCTCAAGTGAATACCCATCTCAAGTCATAAGAATAGTTGGTTTAACATAGTTGTCTTGGCTAATACAACTTCCTATAGACACTACCAAACCTATAGGTCTCCTTTAAAGGGGTTTAATCCTAGGATCAAAGCATTTGCTCTTATACCAGCTGCGGTGACCCAGTGTACCACTGCATGGTGTAGTACACAAGTCGTTGACATAACACAAGTGAAACACCGTTCCACTCATATTACATCCCTCAGAGTGGTACAACAGAAACATATGCGAGTCCAAGGCATGTCTATAGAAGGATACACAAGCTGTTTACAGAAGATCAACACAGCCTCCTACTTTACAGTGAGGTAAAACTTCAAATAAAGCTCTAGAAGAACGACTCGTAGTCTAACTTATTGCTAACTCAAGCATAAGAGCTACTAGGCTTGCTATAGAACTCTAGCTACTTAGGTGCTAGGATTAGGGAAAGGTTCCCTTCTATTACTAATCTAGGTTTTCACTCTAGTTGCTGCAGAAGTTGACTTCATTGACTTCTTTGCTTGGATTCTTCATCTTGTTGCAGTTGACTCCTTTGTCTTCGAGTTCCCACGGTAGTTTATCCTCCGGTGCCTCCATAGCTAAGCAGGGGATTTAAGAGTGGGATGAGTATGAGCTTACTCAACAAGTTCATATTAGGAAATAGGTGTATCATGCACTAGCTACAGCCACAGAGCAGAAAGTCATAGGAAAATGCAAGTTTTCGTAAACATTTCTTCAAAAGGTTTATTTCATTCTGAAAACTATGCCCGTCAGTCTTCACAGGTTGACTAGAACTTCATGGAGTTCCTTTCCTGGCGCGTTCGCAGTTCCCTTCCCTGAACAGGGAGTGACAGCCACAATTTGATACACTCTGCAGAGGTGCGTTACTTTTCCCATAAGAGAACTTATACTTGATACCAACCGGGTGATCTTTCCCGTCCACACTTCCTTGGTGTGGGGCCAGGTGTAAGGTCCAAGCCAATCACTGCCGTCACCGCGACCCTGCAAACCCACCCTTTTGTCCACCCGTACATCCCCGGTAGACATCTCCCGATCATACGGCTTTACCCCCGATGTACGTCGGACAATCCTTCATAGACGGTAGAGCCTCTCATCCACACGGATGGGGATTTAAAAGGATTTCCCAACCTATGGCGGTGTTATCCCAACACCCCGCCAGGCCCTATCAAGTCCGTTGGCGTGCAGGAGGGAAAAGATACAACTGACTTCCCCAGAGCCATTATAGATCTTATGGTCAACGCGATATGTACGGCGCTAGAATCACTGTACGACATTGGTACTTAGTCCTAGATGAATAGTACCCTTGCAATGGAACCTCCACCAATCAACACATAACATGGTTCCATTGCCCACCACATAGTCATATTCATAATTGTAAAATAATATTTTGCTTTTCCATGCAGGAGTGGTAAGTATAGTACTTTGCATATAATTTGATAAAAATAATCAAATGACATGAGCAAGCGATGAACTTGCCTTTCTTGACTGCAAGATTATGCAGGCAAAAGCTTCGATACGTGAGAACTCCAAATTCTAAAATACCATCATTGTCCGGTAAGGACAAAGTTTAAAGAACTGACAAAGATGCTATAATGCATAGTATGAGATGCAATCGCCCCGAGCGTAACTTAACCTCGATATTTTAGGTTTGATTGAGGTGTAAACATTTCTTTAGGATGTGTTGCACATTTAGGATGGTTCTCAAACAAGGTTCTTATTAGGATTGGTGATATGAATAGCATAAGTAAGTGAGATATTGCATCTTAACAAGCACACACATAAAGGACTTGTAGTTGAGTAATATGTAAAGAGTAGTTATCAATTTTTAAGTTCTATGGTGCATGGTTGATAGTTACTATATTATAATTCAAAAGAATAACTTTTGTAGAACATGTTAAGTAAGAAATAATAAGTATTTCAAATAAGAACTATGGGCTTCTATGGTTTGATTGACATTTGTACTTCAAACGAGTAACTTTTGAAGAACAGGTTAATAAGAATAAGAACTACTTTTAATAGGAGCTATGGGCTTCTAGGGTTAACTATTGGATTCATTTAATTTTCTAATAGAGACTAGTTGGTTCTTAAGTAAAATTGATCTATATGTAGCAAGTATTAGTAGGTTTATGTCTATGGTTGATCATAGGTATCATATCAAAGAATGATGGTCAAGGTGGTGCTATGATTTAGGGTTTACTATAGCTTCCTATTTGTTTCACTACATACTCAATAATGGTTTCTATACTAGGTGTTTTATTATTTCCTAAATAGGGTTTAGTTGGATAGGAGCATGTGATGTGCATTACTACACAAGATTCGTATTAGGGTTCATCATTATGGTTCTACTAGGGTTTGATGGTTGAGGTTGAATTTCATGGTGTGATACTAAGTATCAAGATCAATAGTGCTAACATATTAACAAGCTAGTGTTTATACCTAGGTGGCACTAATTGGTTATACAAGGTTTATTCAAAAATAAAGACATAGAATAATGATTCATGTGAATTGGTTTTATTTTGGTGGATCATGATTTGTATTCAGTGGTCATATAATAAGGTTCTACATGTAAGGTGAAATTCACATGATCACATGTGATAAGCAACTAGGGTTTTAGCGTTGCAATATTTTGAAATGATCACATAAAATAATGGGATCAAGGTCTTACTTATATTAGAACTAAGGTTTCTAATCATGATCCAATTCCTAAAATAATACTTGGTACTAGAATTAATGTGATTAAGTACCTAGAACAAAATTAACAATGGTATTATCATTTTATTAGTTTTAAGTGATTTAATAATTAAAATAAATAATACTTAGGGTTTAATTAGAAAATAGGGTTTTATAATTGTTGTTAGGATTTAAACTAATTAACTTGTTAACTAAATATGTTTAAATAAACAAGTTTTAAGTTCACAATATTTAAGCTACCATTTTAATATTGGCTTTTAATATTTTCTTGATTTATTATTATTTAAGAAAATAGAAAATAGCCATTTTCAAATTAGGGTTTATGAATTACCACTAATATTTAAGTTAATGAAAAGATGATTAAGAAAATTAGTCTTAACATTTTATTTAATTACTGAATAGCTATTATTTAATTTTGATACTTAGATAATTTATTGAATAGAAATGGTGTTTTAAATAAATAAAAAGACATAATTACTAAAGGTAAAAAAATAAGTGAATTTTTATTTTGACACACATTTTTATTTTATATTTTATTTGAATAGAGTTTATTTTTGTGAGCATTTTGATATATTATTTATATTTTTATGAGCTAAAATGAATTTTATCTATTTCTACGAATTCCAGTTATTTACTGATTTTTAAAACTAAATAGAAAACACTTTTTGCACCGATCTGGATCTAACCCTGGCCACAGACAGGTGGGTCCTGTGGCCAACTCGATCAGCTGCCACGCGGGGATGGACTGGTCAAGGCCGCAGGTGGGACCTATGGCCACGTCGGCCTCACCGGTCAATGATCACCGACGGTCAGCGCACGACGGTGCCGCCGATTTACGGCCTCCCGAGGCGGACTACTAGGCTTTTCCGACTCCCCTCGAGCTACTGAACACGATGGTGGTGTTGGTTTGGCGAGGGGATCACCGGAGCTAACTCCGGTGAGCTCTACCGTGGTGGTGTCTCCGGCGAAGAATCGAATCGGGCACTATGATTGATGCTAGAGAGAAGTAAGAGGCTCTAGAGATGCGCAAGCTCACCCTGGTGCTTCCCACCTGGACACCGGTGTCGATTGGAGACGGAATCAACCTCAACTTCGCCGATTCCGACGATGTACTGCGGAAGGAAATCCTGAAACTGGCCACACCCAGACCTCCCCTGGATGCTTGGCTTGATCAGTAGAACGACGACGTCGAGGCGCACCTGCTCGACCACTTCTTGAGCTCCAGGGTGACCTCCACCGTCGACTTCGTGCTCAACTCCGGCGAGGTGTTGCGGATGATTGTGAGCGTCTGGATAGATTAGAGAGGGAATGGAAGGGCGGCGAGGCACTAGGGTTTCAGTGCGGAGCTCCTGGCATATTTATAGACCACGATGGGGTCTAGTTTGTCAACTCACCGGCGGCAGTGGCCGGGATGCCTCGACGATGACGGAGGTGTTTTGGGCGTGAATCTTGACGCCAAGAGATAGGACAGACGCGAGGGATATAGGGGAATGTTCTGGAAGCCTCTGCAGCGTCCGGAGCCATCCCTATCCACGGCGAGGGACGTGGCCTGAGCTCGCCATCGCCGTGTCGCTTGCGGGGAAGAAGGAGAAAGAAGCGTCTTGCTTCGCACGATTCTTGACGCAAACGAATCGGTACGGTGGTTGTGGGCTGGTTTCCTTGTGGATTGGGCTTTGACGTGGGATGTGTCGTGGGCTGCTGCGGTCCACCAGGTAAGTCTTTTCTCTCTCTTTTTGTTATTTTATTTTCTGTTTTATTTCCTGATTTGAATTTGGTATTTGAATTTAAATTTGGTTTCTATTTTGCTTCGGAGGTTCTATAATATTTGATTTTCAATATCACTTGATAATAATGCCTACTGCATATTTTGATTGTTAAATCAAATATTTAATTTATGATTAGTTTGATATTTTGTGAAGCTTGAGTAAAATAGAAATGGTTTAGGTATTTATTTCAATTCCCTTTTAATTTTGGAATCAAATCTATTTAGATAATCTGAATTTTATAACAGGTGCATAGTGAACATATTATTAATTTACTAGAGTGTTTAACAATATTGATGGTTCGCACATATTTGAATTATGTCTAGAATTTTAAAATAGATGGTAATGAAGATGAGATGGATTTATCATTTTATGCGAAGAATTATTTCTAAGATTTAAGCATATGGTTGGATAAACTCTATTTTTTAATAATCTTGCTTAGCCACTTCCAGCTTAACTCATTTAGAATAAATTCTACACTCCTCATAGCCAATTCACTTACTGAGGTGATGGTTCAATTATGACACAATATTCCATTTGGGCAAATAAGCAAATTCTTTGGAAGACAAAATAGAATTGGATAATTGTTTCACTCTACCCACCAAATGACATTAAGTCATTAGGTATTGTCAACACCCGGATTTTTAAGCCCAGATGCCTATTATGTCATTCATCGCAATCCCAGGAATATTGTTGTTGCGAGGCATAATAGTCGAATATCATAGTCATCATTCATTACAACCATATTGTCTTACAACTTCGGATCACATGATCCATATTACACAAATAGTTGATCTATTGATCAACGAACAAACACAAGTTCATAGCGGAAGCGTAAATAGAAATGGACTCTCTAGTCCACTGGCCAACGCTTGACGTCGGAAGACTCCTAGTTGTCGTAGGCGTCCTGCTGGTCATCTCCTTGGTAGTTCTGTTCATCTTCATACTCTGGCCATTTGAATAGCCAGGGACACAGCCGTGAGTACTTTAAGTACTCGCAAACTAATACTAGTGTAAGTGCTAACAATTCTAGTAAGGGGGTGCTAAGCTCTAGTTTAATTTTCATAAAGCCAATTTTAGTTCACAAGTATTTGATAAAGACTTCTTCATGTTCTAACTAACCCAAGTGGGAACATTAGGGTCATTCCCACAACTCAGTTGTGATTCACAAACAAGTCCATTCACCATTCACTTCACCACATTTTCAAGAATCTGACACCGGAAACTGTATGGCCTTTCCAACCGTCCGTAACCGTGGACACGGCTATTCGAATAGGTTTACACTCTGCAGAGGTTGCACTCTTGTGCCACAACATTTGATTTCATCCGTCGAGGAAAACCTCGAATCATCGTAACACAGTACGCGGATCATCAACCATAACCTTTCACTTACAAACCTTAGTATAGGCACCTCTCCCCATGAGCTTGGCCTCCCAGTGAAGACCAACCGTCAACCTGGGAACTGCACAGGGCTTGGCCGTACAATTCACCTCATTTCACATCATTTCTCCTACAACGGAGGCAGCCTCGGCATAACCCCTATGATGCTTGTTCAGAGGGAACCCATACTAAGATGTATAAATTTCCAGTTAAGCCCTACCCATAATCAGGTATTGTGGGGGTACTCAAAAATTGGAAAGGTATCGCATCCAAACCAATATTAGTTTTAATCAAAAATCACCATCTTCTCCAAGTCATATTCACCTTCAAAAATCATTCAATGGAATGTCTATCATTCCAAGGTTTCAAATTTATTTCAAGTCACATGTTCCCATCTAGAGTAGTCAAATTTTAGTATTACACTAGCACTAATCATGAGGGGTGCTATCTTGCTTGGCCATCTATAAGGCTAATTTTACTACTCTAGTAACCTTCTTAACTTAGACCAAAGTTAACTATAAAAGCAATTCTTTAGTAAATCAAGTAAAAACTTGTGCGGTAAAATCATAGGATAGGATTGTTGTAAGTAAGGTAAGACTAATGGTGCCTTTCCCCAAAGGGGGTTTTGCACTTTGCAATAATATTAGCTTGCCTTGGTAGTGGTCACAGTTCTCCTCTTCCTCCTCTTGGTAGAATCCTTCCTCTTCCTGGTATTCTCCGGTGCTAGCGTCTAAATTCGAATACGAGGTATAATCACTCAACAAGGTTCAAGGGATATACTAAGCACAACATAACTTCACACATGCTATTCTAATCACACACAAGACACAATTAGTTGCATTGGTTTTCTTTCTTGAGGAAAAATAATTTCCTCCCATTACATATGTAAATGATAGTTTCCATTTAGTTCTTGAGGAAATAATTTCCTCTCATTGAATCTTCTTAAGATTTAACTTCCTCAAACAATTATGCATGAAATCATGTTGACCTAAGTCAACCATTCTTCATCATCATTTGGGAAAATGATTTAAATGAGGTAGAATACCTCATACTATTTGACAAGGCTAATTATGATTTAATATCACCAAGTATTTCATGTGAGAGTATTTTGACCAGGGTCCAAACTTCATATTAAAGTACTTGGGACAAGGTTTAAATGAACTAAATCACTTCATAAGATTTACATAATAGTTTTGGACAATATTTATTGACTAAACTAGCCATATAGTACTTTATTTAAACTAAGCCATGATCACTCAAAGTGACCACACCATGTTTTTGCGGAAACAAATAGTGTAAGTGAAATGTGAGCTATGAGAGTTGAAATCAACTTAATAGCACTTTTGGTTGATTTTTAAGATTTATTTGAAAGCACAAAAGTCCCTGACTTGTTCTTTTTGTCACATTATTTCTACAAGGAATCTCACAGTGAGACCAGTGGGGTTTTGTAGATCTTTTCAGTGGCTTTCCAACAATATAAAGTTTGCTAATTTTGGCCAAGCCAAACATATTCTATTGAATTTCAAACACAGAGCCAATATTGAATTTGAATTAAACAGAAAATCGAGATTTGAATCTGTGGGCTGCGCGGGAAAGCTAAACGGGCCGATTTCAAATTAAACAGAAGATCCAGCCCACCACGCGTCCACGTGGGCTATCTGACGAGGTGGGGCCTGCCTGTCAGCGACTGTTATTCACCGAAACGGTAAGTTTCTATTTGGACTGCACGATTAGAACGTGATCCGACGGACCACGTCCATCGTCGTCGACGGCGAGCGAGGGTCACTGGCACGGCGGCGCTAGGGGGCCGGTGGGCTCACCGTGGCTCCAGCGATGGTGGGCAGTGTGCTTGACGAAGGTGTAGACGACGGCGATCCTCCTGGTAGCAGCGGCACGTCCTGGGGCGGCTCCAATCGGCGGCGAGCTTCCGCGGCGGCGTGCGGCAGTGAGGTGGCGATTGGCGGGCTACGGCGGGGAATCGGGGCAGTGCGGTGGTCGAGGAGCTTGAGGGAGAAGAGGGAGAGGTGATGGTGTGCTCAGATCATCGAATGGAGCTCTCCTTTTATAGGCGCGCGAGTGACCGTGGCGCTGCGGCGAAGTCGACAACGGCGCAGCTTCTCCGGCGAGCTATTGGGCTAGGCGAGGGCGGCATACTGCTCAGCGTATCCAGGCGATCCTCTGGGCGGCGCTAGCTTGACTAGGCAGTGCCTAACATGGTCGGGCGCGTGCAGACATCCGCGCGGCAGTGACGGGGTTTGGTCATCGTCTCCGGCGGCGGCGGGCGCGGGTCTATGTCGAGCGAGTGTCTGGCGGCGTCGCGGTGTCACGGTGAAGCTCATCGTGCAGAGAGGGGGCTAGGGCGTGCTCGAGGTGGTGGCGCGGCGCGTGGCCAGTGTGCGTCCACGGTGGGCATGTGCGACGTCCACGGCATGCCAATGCCGTTCTGGGAGCGCGTTTTCCGGCAAGCTTCTGCGACCTCTCCGACCAGGGTTTGCATAGACTGCAGTAGGGGAGTGAGGTGGTGCTCTGTGGCACGGTGGCCAGGGTTGGGGGATGAAGGAGAAGAGGGGAGTGGAGACAAGGTGAGACATGGCTGGCATGGCCATGTCCTTGCCATCCTAGGGCTTGCCCTAGGGTTTCTATGCTGTGGAGAGAGAGAGAGGGGACCAAAGGACAGTGTAGGGTTGAGTGGGGCAGGTAGGGTTGGCCAACACTATTGCAAATAGTGTTTGGGATTTGATCCTATTTGAAAAATTGCCAAATTTTGCCAAATTTGGTTGAGGTCAAGTGGTTCCAAACTTTGAAAAGGATGGGTTTGGATGAGTTGCAAATGACCAAATACATTCACAAGTGGTGGTGGAATTTTAAAAAATAAAAGAAATGCAAATTTGCAAAATGTGAGATTGTTAACAATGTTAAAAAGTCTCAACTTTGCATGAGCATAGTTTTTGATCCAAGATGATTTTGGTATGGTGGTCTTTACAAAGTTGTTCACCTTGATGTGCTCTTGGATGAGGTGCAAAGAATTGGGAAAGTTTAGTTTGAAAAACTTGAAATCCAGGGGCTCAAAGTAGTGACCAGAATATAAATGGCAGATTTGACCATTATTCTATGTGAGCACAATTTGAGTTTGGATTTGATTTGATTTGTGTTTCTTTGATTCCAAAAGTTGTAATAAGTGTTTAGTAACATATTACAACTAATGGTGAAGGTCAAATTGGTCTAGGGTAAAGATTTGCAAAAATGGCATAAACCATATGTGAGGGTTTTAGGGTTTTTCTTATTTGATTTCTTTCTCTTTTTATTTTGATTTGCTTTGTGATCATCTCTTGATCACTCTAGGGTTTTAGGGTTTATGTGGAGTGAATTCTATGTGGAAAGGGTTTAGGGTTTTGCATACTCTTCACTAAATTGAATATAAACAGGCATGAGGCATGGTAGGGTTCTACTTATAATCCAGAATGATACTTGGATTGAAATGCAAAGGTGGTCTAGGGTTTTAGTGGTGATCACCCAAGTGATACACAACTACAATTAGGATATGATCATAAGCTTGATTATGTTTAATTGGCTAGGGTTATTCCTCCTCACTTAGGTAGGATTATTGTATCAAGGCAATGCTAGGGTTGTCCCTAGTGTTTGGATAAGCAAGGTTTAAGCACCATATCATTACTACTCTACACAAGGCATGAGGATTGGCATGGGTTTAATTGTTAGGGATCTATTATTTTATGTGAGGGATGATCTCTGATTATCTCACAAGTTGGTTTTATCCTCAAAATCTACAAAGCATGGTCATACATTGGACATGATCAACTTATTCCTCACTAATCTCTCTTCTCTATTACTTCTCTCTTCACACTCACTTAGATTCTTAGAGTTTATGATCATCACCCAATTTTTTAATGATCAAAGTATTGGCCTCATAATAATTCATTAGTAAATCATGGTTCTCTCTCCAAGATCAATTATTGGTCCATATACTTGAGTCTACACCTTTAGGTTGAGCTCTTTTGAATAGATAGGGTTCCTCTAGGGTTTATGATCATTACCAAGTTGTAATGATCACAACACTTGACTCACTTGAATTACTAGAAGAATAAGTTCTTACTTACCATCAAATGTTAGCTAGGTCAAGTAGGGTTTAGTACTTGACTTGTACCTTATAGCATTAATTAGTATTAATGATTTACCTCACACAGATAGGGTTTGAATATTAAATAGGTTCTACCCAATGGATAATATAAGCATATGAATGATTCTCTCCTTTCTCTAAGGTTTAATGGAATGAGTTTGGATGAACAAGATTGAATATTCAAGGATTGATAAAGAATGAATATGAATGTCCTTGGCTTGGGTTCAAGTATTGTAGTTGAGAATATACCATGTGAATCATGGTGGAAGTGTTGATTAAGTAAAAGACATGGAAAAGATAAGTTAAGAATAGTTTCTTGTTTAATTGTATTCTTTTATTTATAGTTGAATAATTATTCATGTGTTGTTGTAAGGAATGTCATGTTCAGATCTTTTATAAGATCTTGTAGTTGACCCTTACTTAGGGTGTTGTTTGTTGTAAACCTAATTCCATTTGATCTAGCCCATAGATCAAATCATCTCTACCCAAAACAGGGTTTTAGCAAAGATCACAGTGAAGTTTATAGCGCTTGACTTGATGATCTACTTCAATTCCAGCAAGTCAAGTGAAACTTCAGTTACTGTGGTAAGTTTTATTTGAGAGCGCGAAAATTCCCCGAATTTTCTATGCATGAATGCAATGCACACTTTTGTGTTCTCTCATTTTGTAGCCTCTAAACCTGGGGTATTACACTACTGTAGCGCAGACACGTGTCAAGCGCGGAGCGGCCCGAGGAGGCCCCGCGCGTGCCATGCCGTGTGCAGGTGCGGAGCGCAGCGCACGCACACCCTAGTCGTGTCCCTATTTTTTTGAATTTGCTCCCACTACAATTAATAAGAATGACTATACTTATGTGGAGAGTAAAAATTATTTTATTCATGTGGCTGTTGACGCGTAAAGCACACGTCCGTTGGGAACCCCAAGAGGAAGGTGTGATGCGTACAGCAGCAAGTTTTCCCTCAGCAAGAAACCAAGGTTTATCGAACCAGTAGGAGATGAAGGCCACGTGTAGGTTGTTGGCGGAGGAGTGTAGTGCGGCGCAACACCAGGGATTCCGGCGCCAACGTGGAACCTGCACAACACAATCAAAATACTTTGCCCCAACTTAACAGTGAGGTTGTCAATCTCACCGGCTTGCTGTAAACAAAGGATTAAATGTATGGTGTGGAGAATGATGTTTGCTTGTGAAGAACAACAGAGAACAGAGATTGTAGTAGATTGTATTCAGATGTAAAAGAATGGACCGGGGTCCACAATTCACTAGTGGTGTCTCTCCAATAAGAAATAGCATGTTGGGTGAACAAATTACAGTTGGGCAATTGACAAATAGAGAGGGCATAACAATGCACATACATATCATGAGGACTAATATGAGATTTACTTAGGGCATTACGACAAAGTACATAGACCGCTATCCAGCATGCATCTATGCCTAAAAAGTCCACCTTCGGGTTAGCATCCGCACCCCTTCCAGTATTAAGTTGCAAACAACGTACAATTGCATTAAGTATGGTGCGTAATGTAATCAACACAAATATCCTTAGACAAAGCATTGATGTTATATCCCTAGTGGCAACAAGACATCCACAACCTTAGAACTTTCTCGTCATTGTCCCGCATTCAATGGAGGCATGAACCCACTATCGAGCATAAATACTCCCTCTTGGAGTTACAAGTATCAACTTGGCCAGAGCCTCTACTAGCAACGGAGAGCATGCAATATCATAAACAACACATACATGATAGATCAATAATCAACTTGACATAGTATTTCATATTCATCGGATCCCAACAAACACAACATGTAGCATTACAAATAGATGATCTTGATCATGATAGGCATCTCACAAGATCTAACATGATAGCACAATGAGGAGAAGACAACCATCTAGCTACTGCTATGGACCCATAGTCCAAGGATGAACTACTCACACATCAGTCCGGAGGCGATCATGGTGATGTAGAGTCCTCCGGTGATGATTCCCCTCTCCGGCAGGGTGCCGGAGGCGATCTCCTGAATCCCCCGAGATGGGATTGGCGGCGGCGGCGTCTCTGGAACTTTTTCCGTATCGTGGCTCTCGGTAATAGGGTTTTCGTGACGGAGAGTTTAAGTAGGCGGAAGGGCAGAGTCGGAGGAGGCACGGGGGCCCCACACCATAGGCCGGCGCGGGCCCCATGCTGGACGCGCCGCCCTATGGTTAGGGCGCCTCGTGGCCCCACTTCGTATCCTCTTCGGTCTTCTGGAAGCTCCGTGGAAAAATAAGACCCTGGGAGTTCGTTTCGTCCAATTCCGAGAATATTTCCTGTGTAGGATTTCTGAAACCAAAAACAGCACAAAACAGGAACTAGCGCTTCGGCATCTCGTTAATAGGTTAGTGCCGGAAAATGCGTATAAATGATATAAAGTGTGTATAAAACATGTGAGTATTGTCATAAAACTAGCATGGAACATAATAAATTATAGATACGTTTGAGACGTATCAAGCATCCCCAAGCTTAGTTCCTACTCGCCCTCGAGTAGGTAAACGATAACAAGGATAATTTCTGAAGTGACATGCTATCATAATCTTGATCAATACTATTGTAAAGCATATGAGATGAATGAAGTGGTTCGAAGCAATGGTAAAGACAATGATTAAACAACTGAATCATATAGCAAAGACTTTTCATGAATAGTACTTTCAAGACAAGCATCAATAAGTCTTGCACAGGAGTTAACTCATAAAGCAATAAATTCTTAGTAGAAAGTTTTGAAGCAACACAAAGGAAGATATAAGTTTCAGCGGTTGCTTTCAACTTCAACATGTATATCTCATGGATGTATATCTCATGGATGATTGTCAACACAAAGTAATATGATGAATGCAAATAAGCAAGTATGTAGGAATCAATACACACAATTGACACAAGTGTTTGCTTCTAAGATAGAAAGAAATAGGTAAACTGACTCAACATAAAGTAAAAGAAAGGCCCTTCACAGAGGGAAGCATGGATTGCTATTTTTGTGCTAGAGCTTTTATTTTGAAAACATAGAAACAATTTTGTCAACGGTAGTAATAATTCATATGTGTTATGCATAAGACATCCTATAAGTTGCAAGCCTCATGCATAGAATACCAATAGTGCTCGCACCTTGTCCTAATTAGTTTGGATTTACATGGATTATCATTGCATAACATATGTTTCAACCAAGTGTCACAAAGGGGTACCTCTATGCCGCCTGTACAAAGGTCCAAGGAGATAGATCGCATTTGATTTCTCGTTTTTGATAGATCTCAACTAAGGACATCCATACCGGGACAACATAGAAAACAGATAATGGACTCCTCTTTAATGCATAAGCATTCAACAACAGATAATATTCTCATAAGAGATTGAGGATTAATGTCCAAACTGAAACTTCCACCATGATTCATGGCTTTAGTTAGCGGCCCAATGTTCTTCTCTAACAATATGCATACTCAAACCATTTGATCATGATAAATCACCCTTACTTCAGACAAGATGAACGTGCATAGCAACTCACATGATATTCAACAAAGGTGTAATATTTGATGGCGTCCCCAGAAACATGGTTACCGCTCAACAAGCAACTTATAAGAAATAAGATACATAAGCTACATACTATTTACCACAATAGTTTTTAAGCTATTTTCCCATGAGCTATGTATTGCAAAGACAAAGAATGAAATTTTAAAGGTAGCACTCAAGTAATTTACTTTGGAATGGCAGAGAAATACCACATAGTAGGTAGGTATGGTGGACACAAATGGCATAGGTTTTGGCTCAAGGATTTGGATGCACGAGAAGAATTCCCTCTCAGTACAAGGCTTTGGCTAGCAAGGTTGTTTGAAGCAAACACAAGTATGAACCGGTACAGAAAAACTTACATAAGAACATATTGCAAGCATTATAAGACTCTACACTGTCTTCCTTGTTGTTCAAACACTTCACCAGAAAATATCTAGACTTTAGAGAGACCAATCATGCAAACTAAATTTCAACAAGCTCTATGGTAGTTATTCATTAATGAGTGCAAAGTACATGATGCAAGAGCTTAAAAATGATCTATTTGAGCACAACAATTGCCAAGTATCAAATTATTCAAGACCATATACCAATTACCACATGAAGCATTTTCTGTTTCCAACCAAATAACAATGAACGAAGCAGTTTCAACCTTCGCCGTGAACATTAAAAGTAAAGCTAAGAACACCAGTGTTCATATGAACGAGCGGAGCGTGTCTCTCTCCCACACAAGGAATGCTAGGATCCGATTTTATTCAAACAAAAACAAAAATAAAAACATACAGACGCTCCAAGTAAAGCACATAGGATGTGACGGAATAAAAATATAGTTTCACTAGAGGTGACCTGATAAGTTGTCGATGAAGAAGGGGATGCCTTGTGCATCCCCAAGCTTAGATGCTTGAGTCTCCTTGAAATATGCAGGGATGAACCACGGGGGCATCCCCAAGCTTAGACTTTTCACTCTTCTTGATCATATTGTATCATCCTCCTCTCTTGATCCTTGAAAACTTCCTCCACACCAAACTCAAAACAAACTCATTAGAGGGTTAGTGCATAATCAAAAATTCACATATTCAGAGGTGACATAATCATTCTTAACACTTATGGACATTTCCCAAAGCTACTGAAAGTTAATGGAACAAAGAAATCCATTCAACATAGCAAAAGAGGCAATGCGAAATAAAAAGGCAGAATCTGTCAAAACAGAACTGTCCGTAAAGACGAATTTTTTAGGGGCACTTAACTTGCTCATATGAAAAAGCTCAAATTGAATGAAAGTTGCGTACATATCTGAGGATCACACACGAAAATTGGCAGATTTTTCTGAGTTACCTACAGAGAGGCCTACTCAAATTCGTGACAACAAGAAATCTGTTTCTGCGCAGTAATCCAAATCTAGTATCAACCTTACTATCAAAGACTTTACTTGGCACAACAATTCAATAAAATAAAGATAACGAGAGGTTGCTACAGTAGTAACAACTTCCAAGACTCAAATATAAAACAAAAGTGCAGAAGTAAAATAATGGGTTGTCTCCCATAAGCGTAACGCCTTTCAGCTAGGCGCAGAAAGTGTGAATCAAGTATTATCAAGAGATGAAGCATCAACATCATAATTTTCACAATTTGTCACAATAGGTATCTTAGATGCTCCATCATCCATAGTGGTACTAAGGGCTTTGTCAATTTTAGGCCTATAATAGTTTTTTTGGCTTAGGCACCTTAGAGACATACATGAACTTTTGCTCCTTACCCACATAAGCTTTCTCCTTAAACTTAAGAGAAGAAAAAGTTGAACCCAAGGTTCCCATAGCTTCTTAAAGTTCACTAATCCTATGAGTTTGATTATCATGAGTAGCACAAGTTTCTAAAACGGCAATTCTCTCATTAATTCCTCTTAGAGATTTATCAAGTTTATCAGTGTTATCAAGTAATATTCCCAATTTAGTCTCAACACTTGGAAGATTTTTCTCTATGACCTCCAACTTTTTCATGACATCTTCAAGAGAGATTTCAATTTTAGCTTCATTAACAGGTGGTATTCCAACTAGAGTCTCAATAATGCAACTAGCTTCTAAAGCAGGAGTGCCTAGGAAATTACCTCCCGCAAGAGTATCAAGAACATACCTATTCCAGCTAGAGATACCAACATAAAAGTTCCTAAGGAGGATAATAGTGGAGTGTTTCTTAGTGCACCTATGATGAGCATCACTAATTCTATACCAAGCATCTTTAAAACATTCTCCCCCTTGTTGCTTAAACGAACGAACTTCAACTTCAGGATTACTCATTTTTAGCAATAGTAAATAAAGCAAACTAAATAAAGTAGAGTAAATGCAAGTAACTAATTTTTTGTGTTTTTGATATAAAGAACGCAAACAACACAGTAAATAAAGTAAAGTAAAGCAAGACAAAAACAAAGTAAAGAGATTGGATGTGGGAGACTCTCCTTGCAGCGTGTCTTGATCTCCCCGGCAACGGCGCCAGAAATTTAGCTTGTTGACGCGTAAAGCACACGTCCGTTGGGAACCCCAAAAGGAAGGTGTGATGCGTACAGCAGCAAGTTTTCCCTCAGTAAGAAACCAAGGTTTATCGAACCAGTAGGATATGAAGGCCACGTGAAGGTTGTTGGCGGAGGAGTGTAGTGCAGCGCAACACCAGGGATTCCGGCGCCAACGTGAAACCTGCACAACACAATCAAAATACTTTGCCCCAACTTAACAGTGAGGTTGTCAATCTCACCGGCTTGCTGTAAACAAAGGATTAAACGTATGGTGTGGAGAATGATGTTTGCTTGTGAAGAACAACAGAGAACAGAGATTGCAGTAGATTGTATTCAGATGTAAAAGAATGGACTGGGGTCCACAGTTCACTAGTGGTGTCTCTCCAATAAGAAATAGCATGTTGGGTGAACAAATTACAGTTGGGCAATTGACAAATAGAGAGGGCATAACAATGCACATACATATCATGAGGACTAATATGAGATTTACTTAGGGCATTACGACAAAGTACATAGACCGCTATCCAAGCATGCATCTATGCCTAAAAAGTCCACCTTCGGGTTAGCATCCGCACCTCTTCCAGTATTAAGTTGCAAACAACAGACAATTGCATTAAGTATGGTGCGTAATGTAATCAACACAAATATCCTTAGACAAAGCATTGATGTTTTATCCCTAGTGGCAACAGCACATCCACAACCTTAGAACTTTCTGTCACTCGTCCCGGATTCAATGGAGGCATGAACCCACTATCGAGCATAAATACTCCCTCTTGGAGTTACAAGTATCAACTTGGCCGGAGCCTCTACTAGCAATGGAGAGCATGCAAGATCATAAACAACACATATATGATAGATCAATAATCAACTTGACATAGTATTCCATATTCATCGGATCCCAACAAACACAACATGTAGCATTACAAATAGATGATCTTGATCATGATAGGCAGCTCAAAAGATCTAACATGATAGCACAATGAGGAGAAGACAACCATCTAGCTACTGCGATGGACCCATAGTCCAAGGATGAACTACTCACACATCAGTCAGGAGGCGATCATGGTGATGTAGAGTCCTCCGGTGATGATTCCCCACTCCGGCAGGGTGCCGGAGGCGATCTCCTGAATCCCCCGAGATGGGATTGGCGGCGGCGGCGTCTCTGGAACTTTTTCCGTATCGTGGCTCTCGGTAATAGGGTTTTCGCGACGGAAAGTTTAAGTAGGCGGAAGGGCAGAGTCGGAGGAGGCACGTGGGGGCCCCACACCATAGGCCGGCGCGGGCCCCATGCTGGCCGCGCCGCCCAATGGTTAGGGCACCTCGTGGCCCCACTTCGTATCCTCTTCGGTCTTCTGGAAGCTCCGTGGAAAAATAAGACCCTGGGCGTTCGTTTCGTCCAATTCCGACAATATTTCCTGTGTAGGATTTCTGAAACCAAAAACAGCACAAAACAGGAACTGGCGCTTCGGCATCTCGTTAATAGGTTAGTGCCATAAAATGCGCATAAATGATGTAAAGTGTGTATAAAACATGTGAGTATTGTCATAAAACTAGCATGGAACATAAGAAATTATAGATACGTTTGAGACGTATCAGTGGATCATAATAAAAATGTTTTATGTGATAGTTATATTGCTGAGTTTATTCATGATGCTACTGAAAGTTATTATGGGAGAGGAAAATATGGTTGTAGAAGTTTTCATGTTACTAAAACATCTCTGAAAGTTTTGAAGTTATCCTGTTTTATCTTCCTATGCTTGTCACTTTGTTATTTATGAATTTATTTGTGTACAAGATTCTAATGCATAGAAAGTGGGTTAGACTTAAATGTGTTTCATATTTTCTCCTTGCTGCTCTCTTTTGCTTCAATTCATATTTCTTATGTGAGAATTTTCTTAAATTACTGAGCCTAGCTGAAAGGCGTTAAAGAAAAGCGCTTATGGGAGACAACCCACGTTTTATTTACAGTATTTTTTTCTTTCTGTTGAGTTTTGGAAGTTATTACTACTGTAATGACCGCTGCTTATCATTTTTATTTCGTTTTCATGCCAAGAATAGCCTCTAATAGGAAGAAAGTAATGTTTGGGGAAGTTGCTGTCCTGAAAAACAGATTATGTGATGTTACCATAAAAATTCGTAAAAATAGCCTGGGCGAATATTGAGCTGTAATTTTTTATGCATATGCCACAGGTTATTATCTAACTTTTGTTAGTTTACTACTTTTCAAGATAAGCAACAGAGCATTTTTGGAAATTTCGATCTTTACCTCTTGTTCTGTTTTGACAGATTTCTGCACTATTTGCATTCGCCTCTTAAATCTCTTTCTTTTTGAGTTGTTTTGATCAAAGATCTATTTGAAAGGTTGCTACATTAGCTTATGTTTTAATATATGTTTGATATATGTTAGTACCGAACACAAGTGGATTTGTTTATTTTGATTGACTAATGCTGCTAATGAAGAATTGTGCAAAGTTTTTGTATGAAGGAAGTTTTCAAGTGTACGAAAAGAAGAATGATGTGATGGGATGAAGAATGAACAAAAGCTCAAGCTTGGGGATGCCCCTGCACCCCAAGAGATATTCAAGAGGTACAAGCATCAAAAGCTTGGGAATGCCCAAGGCATCCCATCTTCATCAACAAAGCAACATGTCATCTCTCTATACGCTATATTTTTATTGCTTCATACGCTATGTGTTGTTCTTGGAGCGTTTTTTTAGTTTAGTTTATTTTTTCTGTAGCATATATTGGATCCCGGCATATTTGTTTTAGAGAAAGACCCGCTCCTTTTTAATTGCATAGAACGCTCTAGTTTTCAATGTTATTGTTCTGCGAGTGTTCTAGTTTTCTGGTATTGCGTTTAGCTCTTGTTCTTTCACTTGAATTTTGTTCAGATCTCGTTAGTATTCATTATTTATGTATGATTATCTCTCTGGTCATATTGTATTTCATCTCTGAAGTTATTTCAAATAAGTTGATTGCTGTTGGATACGAGTAAAATATTTCATGACTATAGTGATGCAAATGGAAGCTTGTCTAGACTGTGGCATAGACTTCGGCATGTCATGTTGGATGTTATTATTGTCATATACTTACTATTTATTGTTTTCGCATGACTTGTTTCAAATGGATGAGAGTGCATAATGTGTCATTTAAAGAATCATGTGTTGTTTCTATCATAAAATCATAGTATTGTGGTATTCTCCTTTGATGCTTTATTGGGTTGACTTGGCGCATGCTTATAACATGTATAACTATAACCAGTCAACTAAAGCCTCTATGATCATTTAGTTTTTTGACTTGTAATATCACTTTATGCTTTGATTGATAATGTTTTGTCGCTATGCATGATTGTGACCATTACTGCTCTCTTAGTTGGTCGCTTCCAGTGTTTTTGCTAGCCTTCACGTATACTTAGTATGATCTCTACTCATGCATCCAACCACCAAAAACCAAAGTTGTCAATTGTGTCCACCATATCTTCCTATATGTGGTATTTCAACTCCACTCCAAAGTAAATTGCTTGTGTGCTACTTTTAAACTTTCAAAAATTATCACCTGTTTTGTGTAAATTATAGGTCATGGGAAAGTAATCTAGAAACTATTGTGGCAATCACTATGTTTTATGCATTTTTAGTTCTTATAAGTTTCTTGTTGTGTGATAACCATGCTATCATGGGGAACACCATCAACATGCTTTTGTTGAATATCATGTGAAATAATATGCATGCTCATCTTGTTTGAAGTAAGGGAGATTTACCATGAGTTGCAAAGATTTGAGTATGCATATTGTTAGAGAGGAAGATTGGGCCACCAACTAAAGCCATGTTCACATGGTGGAAGTTTCAGTTGGGAAAAAGTCCAAATATCTGTTGTCCTTGCTTTCCCGATATGGATGTCCAAAAAAGTTGAGATTCATCAAAATTGAGAAATCAAATGAGATCCATCTTCTAAGGACCTTTGTACAGGAGGCAAGGAGGTACCCCTTTGTGACACTTGGTTAAAACATATGTATGCGATGAAAATCCATGGAAGTCCAAGCTAATTAGGACAAGGTGTGAGCACTATTGGTATATTATGCATGAGGCAAGCAAACTTATCGAAAGTAATTATGCATAAGCCATACTATTTATCACTACCGTTGACATAAGTAGCACCTCTCAAAATAAATATTTTCAACACTCTTATTGCTTTCAAAATAAAAAGCTCTAGCACATGGGTAATCTCTGCTTCCCTCTGCGAAGGGTCTTTCTTTTACTTTCATGTTGAGTCTCCATCTTCTACTTTATGCACCAATTAATTAAGAGAGCATAGTTGTCATTCTTAGTGCAATATGCATAGTCCCAAAATTATTATTGATTGATTCATGATTATGCTATTGCTTTGCTCTCAAATTACTTGTATCTAGTCACCATTTAAACTTTGAAGGTGTCCTTGTATTTATGTTTTTCTATTCCATAAGGACATGTTGAGTACTACTTTATTATGTTTACTCTATGATCATAAACACACAGTTGCTTTCAATGCACTATTATTCATGATCTTTTGTTTGAGTTACTCTTCATGTTATAACATAGTTGCTAAGTTCAATTGAATTATATCTAGCATGCCTATGTTAGAGTACTTAGATTCCAGCTCACAATGCTTTACATGCTTGATCAAGATTGTGTTGGCTTCATGTCACTTTAAAAATTATTTTGTTATCACTTACCTACTCGAGGCGAGCAGGAGTTAAGCTTGGGAATGCTGATACGTCTCAAACATATCTATAATTTTTTATGCTCCATGCTTGTTTTACACCAATTCATATGTATTTGTATTTGGCTTACACTTCGTTGCACTTTTACATGATTTCCAGCACTAACATATTAACAAGATGCCACAGTGCTAGTTCCATGTCTTTTGCTGTTTTTGTATTTCAGAAAAGTTGTATAGGAAATATTCTCGGAATTGGACGAAACAAAAGCTGAAGTCAATATTTTACCGAAACGAAGATGAAGTCCGGAGGGGGGACGAAGAGGCGCACCAGGGCGCCCACACCACCCCTAGGTGCGACCTAGGCCTGGCCCACGCCTAGGGTAGGTGTGGGGCCACCAGGCGTCCCACCGACCTGAATCCTTCGCCTATTTATACATCTTCTCGGGAAAATCCAGGATACCCGAGCCCCCATCCACGAAAAGTTCCATCGTGGCCGCCATCGCTGAACCCATCTCGGGGGGTTCTGAAGCTCTTCCCGGCACCCTGCCGGAAGGGAAAATCATCACCGGAGGCATCTACATCGCCATGCCCGCCTCTGAAGTGATGCGTGAGTATTCATCCCTGAACTATGGGTCCATAGCAGTAGCTAGATGGTTGTCTTATCCACTTTGTGCTTCATGTATCGATCTTGTGAGCTGCCCTACATGATCAAGATCATCTTTATGTAATCTTGTATGTTTGGTTAATGCTGGGATCCGATGAATGTTGAATACTATGTTGAGATTGATTATATATTTATGTCATATGTTATTTGTGATCTTGCATGCTCTCCGTTGCTAGTAGAAACTCTGGCCAAGTGGACACTCGTGACTCCAAGAGGGGTATTTATGCTCGATAGTAAGTTCATGCCTCTAGTTTCCTGGGAGAGTGACTTTATAACTTCTAAGGTTGTAGATGTGTTGTTGCTACTAGGGATAACCCAACAATGTTTTATCCAAGGGTAATTCTATTGTTTACTTTACACACATTGCTTAATGCGATAGTCTGTTGCTTGCAACTTTATACTTGAAGGGGTGCGGACACTAACCTGAAGGTGGATTATTAGTCATAGACGCAGTTGGATTACGGTCTATGTATTATGTCGTAATGCCCAATACCAAATTATCATAGTAATCATCCTATCATGTATCGATCGATATTCTGTCAATTGCCCAACTGTAATTTATTTACCCAACATGACATTTCCTTATGGAGAGATACCTCTAGTGACATGTGGACCCCGATCCTATTTTCTTTACTGATAAATTCAACTGCAATCCCGTTCTGTTTACTTTCTGCAAACATCTCCTTCCATTCGATACGTCTAATCCTTTGTGTTCAGCAAACCGGTGAGATTGACAACTTCATTGCAAGTTGGGGCAAAGTACTTTGGTTGTGTTGTGTGCAGGTTCCACGTTGTTGCTGACGCCGGTAGTGCGTCGTGCCACTAGTCAGCCAGCAACACCTTCAGAAGTCACGCCTTTCTCCTACTGGTCGATTAAACCTTGGTTTCTTACTGAGGGAAAACTTGTTAATATGCTCATCATACCTTAGTCTTGGGGTTCCCCAACGGCGTGAAGTCGGCATTACGATAAGCACCATCGACGGGTTCCAGGAATCTACAGCTCATGGAGGATCTGTCAAGACCAAGTCAGTGGCTACTCCAACAACAGCTACAGATGGTATGAAACATTGGAGGAGGCACATCAAGAGTATATCAGCTTCCTGGAATATGAGTTCATGGCAGTTGAAGCCATCGATCAGTCAGTGCCATTAGCACATCTACTGCAGGAGGAAGTGCATGCTCTACAAGGAGCACTAGAGATACGTTAGAGTCGGGTCAAAGATTACATCATCATCTACCTTATCGTCGTGATCGGGAGAATCTTGTTTTTCTGAATGGTGTGTGATCGTATGAAACATGCTATGGCATGGTATTTTCACCCTATTTGAAATGTGGTAAGGATATGGAATTGTGATCTGTGCAACCAAACAGTTGATTCGTGTTTTCGTGTGTGCAAGTTGGGTGGGAAGCAGGCAGCCAAACAATGGGGCCTCTCTTCCCTACCCGATGCAAAAATGGTCGGCCCAGGCGACCAAACAACTGGTCACATCCGGCTAGTGGCCCGTCTGCAACGCGCAGGAGGCTTTTTCTACCTGACGCAGTCATACAGGAATCCGGCCCAGGCTACCAAAAGCGCCTGTAGAGAATCAGGCGGGAGCAAATGCCGGAACTGATGCCACATCGCTAACAAAACACTAATATAATTTTCCCTCAAAAAAACACTGATATAATTTGGTCTGCATGATATCAGTAATTTCTTTGACAGATTTCTATCTATGTTTGAATTAGTTGTGTATCTAGTGTACTACCAATGAAAATAATATGTGAAGCCGGTCAATTCTGGTGTATCAACGACCCTGATTCAACAAGCGACTGTCCAAGTCTCGCACTTAAAATGTTGCGAGGATATTAGCATGGAAGGAATCAAAGCCGAAGGAAGGTTAGAGAGTCTATACAAAGAACAGTGAATGCTTAGCACTCAAAAAAACTAAAGAAAACAATCATTCGAATACTGTTGGTATTTGAGAATTTTATCAAGACAACGACATGTATGTTTCATTTATTTGAGAGATAGTGAGACAGCAGTGAAAATGTTGTTACCCAGAGGATACATTTATGCGACAATGTATGTTCAAAAAAGCAAGGTTTTACCATGCAGTAGCTAGCGTCACACCTACCAGGCTACCACAAAAGCAAAGCTGCTTGAAGCACCAATCTCAACATTGTCACTAGAGAAAGTCGAAATCTCAGCTTTTATATCAGCAAATTACTGTATCCTGTATCACAAATTGGTAGCCCTAATTGTAAGACATAGTTCACCGTCACCACAAGAACACACAAGATGTAATTAACCACAATAGATATCATGCAAAATTTCCAATCCTGGGCAATCCAATTACACGAATATGAAACATGCAATGAAGGTTCGTTGCCGGGCCTTCTCGGGTTCAGATTTCGCTCGTAGTGCAACAAGGGTCCTCCAAAGGTACCAGCCACTTGCCATGTTCACCATTGTCTAAAATCCAGTGCGCGGAGCACGCGACCTATCCTTGCATTAACACGGTCTTTCAGTCGTAGGGGGCGCTTCTCAATACAAACGAAATACACACATTTCTTGCAAAATTGTACATGGCGGTTAACTGTAGGTCTGCAGCTCAATCTTCTGAAGTACAATGCCAGCACACGGATTCTTCTTTCTTCGGTTCCTCCTCAGACCTACATACGGATCAAATTACGGGGCACTGCTATCTCGCAGTTTTAGCACGAAGCCCATAAACGGCCAGAAAAATATAGGTTCGATGGATTTTAAGGGCGCTGTTAGACATGCTCTAATCCCTGAGGGACGTCCAACAGTTTCCTTAGCACTACGGCTTATACATGAACGAAAGATACGAAAGAAAAATTACACGCCACGTATTTTACATCAGCTGTTCCCTGCAGTGGAGCCTATTGTATTTCTATCGCTAGCACTAGCAGCAGCTTTCACCTTGAGCACCAAAGTCAGACAATGTGATTGCATGCAAAGACCAAGAGTCGAGAGCAAGAGCGACGGCACAAGGCAGAGTAATGAGCCTCGCCCTCGCGCGCGTGGTAACAGTAGCCGGTACGTGTGGACAACTTTGCGACAGAAACCGAACACACGAGGAAGCTGTCCAGCACGAGGGCTGCAGTGCAGCACTACTGTGGTGTGGTTCCTGCTTCCTCCCTCGATCCTGGAAGCCTCCCCGAACCGACCCCAGCCAGCCCTGGCCCACCAGTCTTATCCTGCTCTTCCCTTTTATTAATAGCCCTCCAGCCAGCACGAGCACCACCACACCACCGCGCAACACACACTCCCCGAGATCGTCGACCTTCTCTCCCTGCCATCCGAGTCCGTCTTCCCTCGTCAATCCAGCTCCATGGCCTGCATGCACCAGCACCTCGACCTCATCCGCGCCCACCTCCTCGACGACCTCCACGGCGCCACCAGCAGCAGCGGCGACTCCGACTCGAGCGCCTCGTCCCCGCCGGCGCGACGGATGCTACCGACAGGGCTCTCCGTCTCGCTGCCGCCGAAACCTTCGACGACGACCTTGCCCCTGGACCAGCTGCGGCACGCGCACCCGCAGCAGGAGGAGAGCTACGGCGGCCACGTGGAGGACGACGACGACGACTTCCGGCGGTACCGGGGCGTGCGGCAGCGGCCGTGGGGCAAGTTCGCGGCGGAGATCCGGGACCCGGCGCGGAAGGGCGCGCGCGTGTGGCTCGGCACCTACGACGGCGCCGTCGAGGCCGCGCGCGCCTACGACCATGCAGCCTTCCGACTCCGCGGGTCCAAGGCCATCCTCAACTTCCCCAACGAGGTCGGCACCCAGTCCGTCCACTGGGCACCCCTCGCCGACACCACAACCGCAATCGGAGGCAAGAGGGTGCGGCCGGAACAGGAGGAGGAGGAGTGCCTGCTCAGGGAGGTGAAGAAGGAGAGGCTGCAGCTGGAAGACGTGGACGAGAACGATGCCACTGCCGCGAACTACACCGCTGCGGCAGCTAGAGAGGCCGACTTCTGGGAGGAGCTCAAGGGGATCTGCAGCCTGCCGCCCCTCTCGCCGCTGTCGCCGTACCCGCTCTTCGCCTTCGCGCAGCTCTCGGCCGTCAACTGACCTCAGCCGGCGGGGGCGCACTGTGTTGCTGTGGCCTGTTGTGTCGCATCGCATCGCATGAATTTGATTAGATTACAGGGCGTTCTTTGATTTGTTACTTTTTTTTTTTGAGATGCTTTGATTTGTTACTGGTAGTAAATTCATTCGTTCTTTGATATAGTACCTCTCGTCCAACCATGGAGCTAGCTCTCGAGGTTATACTGTGTACACGCGCTCCATCGAGCTGCGATTTCTTATAATCAAGTGAAATTTGCAAAATCGAAGTGCAAATGTGTTTACTTCCCAAGAAAAAAAAACGTTCATGCAGCGCTTTGCTTCAGTGCACCACTTACATTGCTGTTTTCTTTTGAAACACCAGGTATAAGTTCATGTTTGCCCCGCAAAAAAAAAGGTACAAGTTCATGTTCGACTTAACATCACCCGACCAGTTTAGCCACGTTCTGTATGTTCTTGCAATATTCAAGAGCTAATATGATTCAAGCCACGCACTTGTGCTTCAAACGTCATGTCAAACAGAAATTCACATTTGATCCCACGTGCCAGAAAAACGTTTCAAAATAAGAATACAGGAAAAATGTAAAAAATACAGGAAAAATATTTGGCGCATATGTATCCACACTACGTGGGCATGTGAAGTTTCGTGAAAAGCTGATATTTTTGTGCCTGGTGCAGCGCCCATGGTGGTCGGACGACATGATGGCCTCCTCCACCAAGTCCATGCTTGCTGGCAACGATGGCGGTGGTGGTCGGTGTCCCTCTTCTTCGATGGGGAGGCTGGTGTGGTTGCATCCCTCCCCCATGTCATGTCAACCGGCTTTGGTGGCATCATGGTCACTAGGAAGGACCTAGTTGAAAGCCTTGCTTGACATCATCTGAGGCGGACCACGACGACGCCTGCAGGAGCCATTTCCTTCCTGGAGGTGTGGTCTTGGTCCCACCCGTGCATTAGTCTCCTCTGATGCCGAGGGAAACGTCTGGTCCTCCAGTGCCAGGGGAAACCCTAGGTATGGACAAGGCGGCGGCGTTCTCTTCCCGAAGACGCCGACTAGGCTATTTGGGGATAGGCGGATGTGCGATCAGAGGCTAGAGGCAATGTAATGCGCTGCCGGTGTTAGTTGATGCCCGGGCCATGGGCTTTTCGGATGCAATATATGACACGGGGAATGTTATTTGGCTAGAATTTTCCCTAAGTCCGAAGGTTCGTGCCTTCTTGTCGTCGACTCCTCTAATCTTATTAAGGATGGAGAATATGTTGGTTCGGGTTGCCTTGAGCTGGCGGTCATGCTACAGGTGTTTAGTCTCAAGGAAAACGTGACGTTTTAAATGATTTCACGTATGTAAACGTCTGCGTTTGTACTGTGTTTCTAAAAAAAAAAATCGTGTACTACAAAGTAACGTTGTGAGTGTTATGTAGTAGTACTCCGTATGTCTCAATGAGATAGTAACTGCATGCATGCATATTACTACTATTGGCCTCGTGCGCAATTCGGTCCACGTGTTGGTAGTGGAGTATCATACGTTCATGGATGCAGTGGTCGTTGTATAATTAATTCTCGATACTTTCTCGGTGACCCGGTCGCATGCATGCTAACAAGAAATTAAAGAAAAAGCTTGCCCGGTCGCAAGCAAATCAAAGGGTCGGACCTGCGCCTGTCCATGCGCGCGTTACACACACTGCACTCCTGCTTCCACACTGTCCACTAGCATAACTTGGACAAAATAAATGAATAAAATACGGGCACGTGAGAGATACTGTACGTCACTATGTCAGTGAGTGTGACCGTTGACACTTATGCATCAGCATTCAACAGCAGAATACTTCCGCATTTGGAAAAAAAAAACCAAGTTGACAGCTTGTAAATAATCTTGAGAAAGCAGCAGCATATATAAACGGATCATGTATATATGCGGAGAACGTGATCCTTCACGATATCTTCATCAGGAAGTCTCCACCTTTTGACCATAGAGAGAAAGGGATTCGTGTACTTTGCCACTTGAGAGTTGAGACGTTGCGCGCCCATGCGCCTGTCCATGCGCGCGTTAGAGCATCTCCACTCGTCTCCCCGACGAGATCCCGAGCAACGTTTTTTTCATCCGGACAGCGAAATTCGGCTCAGTCGCGCCCCCGGTTCCTCGTTTTCGTCCGGATTTGGCCCTTCATCCATCCGGCGAGCCCACGCCATCCCCGGTCCCCCCGGGCGCGCTCGGGGACTCCGGACGAAAGAATTTGGCGCGAAACGTCGTGTGGACCCTCGTAGTCGGCGACAGGAAAGCCAAATCCTGTCGATTTCCCTCCAATTTGCTTGCATATCCCCAAACTCTCCCGCCGAATTTGTCCATTCTCCTCCCCGTCTTCCAGTTCCAGTTCCCGTCCTCGTCTTCTCGTCCACCATCGTTCTCCTCCTCGTCTTCTCGTCCACCACCATGCCGTCGAAGGAGAGGAAGCCGCGGGCGAAGAAGGTGCGGCCGCCGGGTATGTCGAACGCAGAGTGGGCGGCGGACGAGATCCGGCGCGAGGTCGAAACAAGCGGCAGGGTGGAGAGGGTGAAAAAAGCCGCCGCCAAGAGGGCGGCGGCGGCGGCCCAGGACGAACAAGCGAGGAAGATCAGCATGGCCATGAGCATGGTCCATGCTCACGGCGGCGGCGGCGGCGCCATGTTCCCCGGCCAATGGCTGACACAAGGTACAAGCAGTTCCCCGTCGACTTTCTCCCCTTCGATCTACTCGCCGTCGCCGACTGCCATGTTCCAAGAGGGCGCCTACGTCCAACCGTCCAGGTTCACGCCGTCGCCGCCCGAGCTCGACGTCGGTAGCGGGAACCAGTACGAGGGCACCTCGCCGGCCCTGCGACGAGGGCCGCTCCCGTTCGGTGCGATGGCGGCGCCGAACGACGAGGAGATCCACGAGATGATCACCTCCGGCTCCATGGCCGCCGCTGCGAGCCCGGGGTTCTTCATGGCCGCCGCCGCTGCGAGCCCGGGGTTCTTCACGCAAGAGGAGGCGACGGCGACGGCAGCTGTCGCGGCGCGCAACGAGTATGTGGAGGATGTGGCCGACGGAAGCCAAACCGTCGAAGAAGAAGACGAAGAAGAAGAACAGCCAACTAAAGCCGCCGCCAACCTGCCGAAGGGAAAGAAGAAGAGGAAGAAGGACTCGCCGCCTGCCGACCGTATCAAATGGACGCCGAAGGAAGAGGAGTGCCTCGCCGAAGTTTGGATGACCGTGTCCATGAACGGCATAACCGGGGCCAATCAGTCGTTTGACACATATTGGCTTCGAATGAAGCAGGCGTTCGACGAACGCAAACTCGTTGATCCCTACTTCAGCAAGACGAATATGAACCGGAGAGACAAGGCAATGGCCACCCATTGGGGGATCATACAGACGGCGTGCAGCAAATGGCACGGCATACAGGAGGAGATCGAAGAACGGCCGATGAGCGGCCACGACTTGGAGCAAAAGGTATGCTCCGTCGACCCTGCATCACCGAGGTTAGCTGTGCACCGTGTAGATCGTCGTGAGCTGACCCGTATCGCCGTACTCTTTTTCTCCAGCTGTGCCGTGCTTTGGACATGTATATGGACGACACCGACATGCAGTTCAAGTTCCTGAACGTCTACGCCCGCATCGAGAAGTGCGAGAAGTGGGCGGAAACCCGCAACAACCCAGACGCTCCGGCGGCTGGCTCGGCGGATGGGCGCCCGGAACTCGGCCAGAAGAAGCTCAAAGAGCTCAAAAAGACGGGCAATCCCGCCGACAGGCTACAGGCGTCGTTCGACAAGTGTTGGGCCGACGCGAGGACGCACGCCGCCGGGAGGGACGACAAGTTCGACGGCAGGTGGCGGGAGATGCTCGCCAACCAAGGCGTCCGGATCGCCCTGCTGAAGACGACGGCGGCAGCGAAGGAGAGGAACACTGACTTGGCGTTTCTGATGGGCGGGAACACGGATCTGATGGACGAGGAGACGAGGATTTGGTACCAGGGCCACCGCAGCGACATCCTCTGACCCACTCCGGCCAGTTCTTCATCGTCTCCGCCGGCTCCTACCTCGTCTTCCTCACCGTCTACGCCGTCGACTGCCGCTGCTTCGACGTCCACTGCCGCTGCTTCGACGTCCACTGCCGCCGCTTCGACCACGGCGTGTGAGGAAACTGGTCCGTCGGACACCGCCGTGCCAGCCGGGACTGCCGATGAGCCTGTTTCCGTGTAATTTCCCTCCTATCGCCGATCTGTGGCTGATCCTTTTGCTGGTCCTTTTGCCGATCAACTGGCCGTATTTGTAGCGCGGGACGATGGTTTGTTTGAATTTAAACTATGTTCGCCGAACTCCGGGTGGACGATACGGTACTCCCGACGACTTTATTTCATCCAATCCGACGGTTGTTTCGTCCGGATTTTGTCGTAGGCAGGCCAACTCCTGCTTCCACACTGTCCACTAGCATAACTTGGACAAAATAAATGAATAAAATACGGGCACGTGAGAGATACTGTACGTCACTATGTCAGTGAGTGTGACCGTTGACACTTATGCATCAGCATTCAACGGCAGAATACTTCGGCATTTGGAAAAAAAAAAACAAGCACTAGTAGAAAACCTCTCCTCCATCTAAGCATTTAGTACCGGTTCCCTTACGAACCGGTACTAAAGGGGGCATTAATACCGGTTCCGTGCGTGGGACATCAATACCGGTTCGTTATGGACCTTTAATACCGGTTCGTAACAGGAACCGGTATTAAAGGGTTTGGGCTCGATTTCCAGGCGGTGGTGGGGCCAGGGTTGCACCTTTAGTACCGGTTCGTGTAAGGAACCGGTACTAAAGGGTCTGTGCCTATATGAGCGCGCGGCAGCGCCCAGCTCCCTGCATATCTCATTCTCACTTCTCCTCTCACATTTCCAAATATCCACCTCTCACACTCCAATAATCTTTATTTTTCTCCACCATTTTAACAAGATTAACGGCATACATCTATCCAAGGGTTAGCAATATCATCCTTCCTTCCGGCGTTCCTAATTTAGCTCAGTTCTTTGGTAGTTTTAACTCGTACTATTTTTGTAGTGCAAGCAAGGTGTTCGATTAAATGCCTAAGTTAGTGATTTTATTTTTTTATATGCAATTTGAGCTGAAATTATGGTATTTTTTGTAGGTTTTAATTAGTATCATCCCCGTCCTTACCGCTGTCGATCGCCGAGCGTCGTCCCCTAGCCGGCACGGTACCACCTCGGTGAGCCCCTCTTCTTTTATAAAAAACAATTAGTTTTATGTGATGAACTTGAATATTAATTAAGTTGGTCACTCATATATCCATGATGTTGTGTACTTAATGATTTTTGATATATATAAAATGCAGATGAGTCGACAATGGATGTACGGTGACCGGTGCCATCCCGAGTTCATTACTCGGCATGCATTATTTTCTCAACGTGGCTGAGGCAAACAGCGGTCGAATGGTTTCATGTATTGTCCATGTAGTTCCTGTAAGAATATGAAGAATTACTCTACCTCGAAGACCCTTCACGTCCACCCGCTGGAGAATGGTTTCATGCCCAGCTATAATTGTTGGACCAAGCACGGAGAAAGAGGGGTTATATTGGAAGACAACGAAGAAGAAGAGGATAGTGACAACTATCCCTTATTCACCGAAGACGGTGGTAGTAGAATGGGGGAAGACGAAGTCGAAGAAGAGCTCATTTTCGATGAGCCGATTTTTGATGACCCGGATGACGATTTGGGTCGGGCCATTCTTGATGCGAAGATGAACTGCGGAAATGAAAAGGAGAGGTTGAAGTTGGAGAAAATGTTAGAGGATCACAACAAACCGTTGTACCCAAATTGCGAAAATGGTCGGAAAAAGCCGGGTACCACGCTGGAATTGTCTGCAGTGGAAGGCGAGAGAATGGTACTTCGACAAGGGATTTGAAAAGTTGCTGAAAATAATAAAGAAGATGCTTCCGGGGAGAACGTGTTGCCCTCTAGCACGTACGAAGCAAAGAAGGTTGTCTGCCCTCTAGGATTAGAGGTGCAGAAGATACATGCATGCATCAATGACCGCATCCTCTACCGCGGGGAGTACGAGAATTTGAATGCATGCCCTGTATGTAGTGCATTGAGGTATAAGATCGGGCGAGATGACCTCGGCGATGTTGAGGGTGAGTCCACCCCCGGGAAGAGGGTTCCTGCGAAGGTGATGTGGTATGCTCCTATAATACCACGGTTGAAACGTTTGTTCCGGAAGAAAGAGCATGCCAAGTTGTTGCGATGGCACAAAGAGGACCGTAAGAAAGATGTGATGCTCGAGACACCCCGCCGACGGGTCGCAAGTGGAGAAAAATCGACAGAGAGTTCAAGTCATTTTCGGATGACGCAAGGAACTTAAGATTTGGTCTAAGTACGGATGGCTTTAATCCTTTCGGGGAGCAGAGCTCCAGTCATAGCACTCGGCCGGTGACTCTATGTATCTATAACCTTCCTCCTTGGTTGTGCATGAAGCGGAAGTTCATTATGATGCCGGTGCTCATCCAGGGCCCGAAGCAACCCGAGCAACGACATTGATGTGTACCGAGGCCATTGGTTGAAGAACTTTTAGAGTTGTGGCGTGACGAAGGTGTACCTGTGTGGGATGAGCACGAACAAAAGGAATTTAACCTACGAGCGTTGTTATTTGTAACCATCAATGATTGGCCTGCTCTTGGTAACATTTCGTGGCAGTCAAACAAGGGATACAATGCATGCACACACTCGTTTAGGTGAGACCGATAGTAATTATTTGGGAAACAAGAATGTGTACCCGGGGCATCGTCGATTTCTTCCAAAACAACATCACGTAAGAAAGAGAGGAAAGCATTTCGGAGGTGAGGCAGATAACCGAACGAAGCCTACCCGCCCTAATGGGGAAGTTATATATGATATGGTCAAGGATTTAAAAGTGATCTTTGGAAAGGGTCCCGGCGGACAATCTGTTCCGCATGATGTTGAAGGACACGTACCCATGTGGAAGAAGAAGTTGATATTTTGGGAGCTACCCTATCGGAAATTCTTAGAGGTTCACTCGCAATCGACGTGATGCACGTGACGAAAAATCTTTGCGTGAACCTGCTAAACTTCTTGGGCGTGTATGGGAAGACAAAAGATACACCGGATGCACGGCAGGACCAAAGCAAAGTATCCACGAAGGAAACAACCTCGAATCCGAGAGAAGTATCAAGGTCCTACCAGCTATGCTCTTACCAAAGAGGAGAAGGAGATCTTTTTTGAAGTCCCGAGTAGCATCAAGGTCCCGTCCGGCTTCTCGTCGAATATAAAGGGAATAATAAACATGTCGAGAAAAAGTTTCAAAACCTAAAGTCTCATGACCGCCACGTGATTATGACACAATTACTTCCGGTTGCATTGAGGGGGCTTCGCCGGAAAATGTTCGAGTACCCATTGTGAAGCTATGTGCGTTCCTCAATGCAATTTCTCGGAAGGTGATCAATCCACTTACTCTACAAAATTTACGAAGGATGTGGTCCAATGTCTAGTCGGCTTCGAGTTGGTGTTCCCACCATCCTTCTTCAATATTATGACACATCCGCTAGTTCACCCGGTCGAAGAGATTGGCGTTCTCGGTCCCGTATTTCTACACAACATGTTCCCCTTTGAGAGATTCATGGGAGTCTTAAAGAAGTACGTTCATAACCGTGCTAGGCCGTAAGGAAGCATCTCCAAGGGCTATGGAACAGAGGAGGTCATTGAGTTTTGTGTTGACTTTATTCTCGACCTTAAGCCGATCGGTGTTCCCGAATCGCGCTATGAGGGGAGACTGCGTGGAAAAGGCACGCTAGGAAAGAAATCAGCAACGTGTATGGACTGGACATTCTTTCACTCAAGCACACTACACAGTTCTACTTAATTCCATCTTGGTGGCTCCGTACAAAGAGGAACACAAGGAGATCTTACGCTCTAAATACCCGGAGCAACGTGAAGATTGGATTGATGGAGAACACATGAAGACTTTCGGCGGTTGGTTGCAAACACGTCTCATGAATGTCACCGATGACGAGCAGCTGTACTTGTTGGCCAAGCAACCATCTTCTACTATATCGACTTTTCAAGGGTACGAGATTAATGGGAACACATTTTACACTTTCGCCCAAGACAAAAAGAGCACCAACCAAAACAGTGGTGTCCGCTTTGATGCAGAAGATGGCAATGGGAACAAGGTCACATATTATGGGTACATAGAGGAGATATGGGAACTTGACTATGGACCTAATTTCAAGGTCCCTTTGTTCCGGTGTAAATGGTTCAACCCGAAAGACGGGGTACAGGTAGACCCGCAATGACGGAATGACTACAAGTGGATTTCAAGAATCTTGGGTACGACACCGAACCATTTGTCCTAGCCGAGTGAAGTGGCTCAGGTTTTTTATGTGAAGGATATGTCTAGCAAACCGAAAAAAAGAAAAGAAAGGCAAGAGGACACATCATACGATGAGCCAAAGCGGCACATAGTTCTTTCAGGAAAAAGAAACATCGTGGGAGTAGAGGACAAGACAGACATGTCGGAAGATTATAATAAGTTTGACGATATTCCACCCTTCAAGGTAAAAATTGACCCAAGCATCATCTTAAACAATGAAGATTGTCCATGGTTGCGTCGCAAGAAGAAGAAAGGGAAACGGGCGAAGAAAACTCGAAGACTAGCTAGCTACATATAGGGATCATAACTTGTGTATCTCAATATGGAAATCACTTTTGTGTAATGATGTTACCGTATGTAAGATATTAACAATGGAGATGGTTGGCTTGTTTTACTAGTTAAGTCACGGGCTTGCAGGAAATTTTCCGAGGCGGAACTTCCGAATATGCCATATATAGGGCATGTGCACCAAGGGCATATTCGAGAAGTTCCGCCACGGGAGATTTCCCAACCCTTTCCGCAACATTGTTAGAGGAGATGGAGTCTTCCACGGGCTTGCAGGAAAAAAATTCCGAGGCGGAACTTCCGAAGATGCCATAGGGCGTGTGCACCAAGGGCATCTTCGACAAGTTCCGCCACGGAGATTTCCCAACCCTTTCCCCAACATTGTTAGAGGAGATGGAGTCTTCCACGGGCTTGCAGGGAAATTTTTCCGAGGCGGAACTTCCGAAGATGCCATAGGGCGTGTGCACCAAGGGCATCTTCGACAAGTTCCGCCACGGGAGATTTCCCAACCCTTTCCCCAACATTGTTAGAGGAGATGGAGTCTTCCACGGGCTTGCAGGGAAATTTTTCCGAGGCGGAACTTCCGAAGATGCCATAGGGCGTGTGCACCAAGGGCATCTTCGACAAGTTCCGCCACGGGAGATTTCCCAACCCTTTCCTCCATCCATGGTGATGAAACTCTCCATCCATGTTGGCTTGTTGAGCTGCTTCCCTTGGTCTATCGATGCTCCTTTTATAGGCAGAGCGTCCTTATCCCGCCGACGCCTTTAGTACCGGTTGCGGACACGAACCGGTACTAAAGGTTACCCACGCGTCCTTATCCCGTCGACAGCCTTTAGTACCGGTTGCGTACACGAACCGGTACTAAAGGTTACCCACGCGTCCTTATCCCACCGACGAGGCGTCGTGCGCCACCGCTGACGTCGAAACCCCCCGGCGGGCGGAGACGGGCAACACCGTAGAGCCGGGAACAACTAGGGCTGCGGCTGGCCCCGGTCCCTCGGAGCGACGGCCCGCAAAGCCTCCCGGTCGCACGTCCGATGTTTATCACAAGGGCGTGCCACCCGACCTATACCTGGTCGGGAAGGTGTGGATGATGCCTCGCTTAGTTTCCTCGCAGGGCACACACGTAAACGTTAAATACGAGCCTCGATCGGCTCTCGGGTTATCTCGTGAATCGGCTCAAAGAGCCGATCCACCCATGATCCGGACGGGGTGTCCGAATATATGGTGGTCCTGCTTGATCAAGGTAAAGGTAATGAGATCCACGACGATTTAGGGTTTTCACCGCATAATCGGATCATCCTACTCACGATTGGGCCTCGCGCTCGCGCACGGTGACCGTAAGCCGATCCTAGACAGGGCCTAAAAACCAACACGAGGTTGATCCCCGGAACATCCTTTCTAGGGCTAGCAAACGCCACCCTACACGCCGCTGGATCCTCCAACCCTTTGTAAGGCCTAACTATTGCGGATGTTAAACTAATCCTTGATGAAACAAGGAGCAACCGTAACGAATCAGATCTACTAAACTATGATCAAGCGGGGTGCCGCCCCTACACCTAAGACAGGTGTAAGGGCGGCTAGACATGCAAGGGTTGCACTACGATAGCATGTAACATGAAGAACAATGCTAACCCTAACATGTCTAAGATAACTACGTTGCTCGTCATCAAAAAGGCTTCAATACGAGCAACGCATGAACAACGTGGGCAGGCTTGTGCTGCCTAGATCGCAAGATGCGATCTAGGCAGCATGGTGCTTACCGGTAGAAACCCTCGAGACGAAGGGGTTGGCGATGCGCCGAGATTTGTTTGTGGTTGAACGTTGGTTGTTGTTTATTCCATAAACCCTAGGTACATATTTATAGTCCAACGGACTTTCTAATGTGGGCGTGCACTAAACCGTGCACGAGTAAGATTCTAACTTCTAAACTAAGATGCGATCTAATATGTTACAGATACACGGGCAAACAAGCCCAACTTGGTATAAAAGGCCGACTCACGTATCTCTTCTATATATATATTCTTCACGTCCATCTTGATCACGGCCCACCTCTGACTTGGTCAAATTCTGGTGATAACACATGCCCCCCTGGTTTTGGAAATGACATTTCCAAAATCATTACGCTTTCTTTCGTCGGGTCATGTCGTGGCAGAGCAGAACTGCCGCAGAATCCTCATCATGATGCCTTGCCCCTTCCACTTCTCCACGTGGCCGCAAAACTCTCTTGTTGGGCAACATCTCCTCGGAAACTGCTGTGGCATTGAATCTCTCTCATATCCCTTTATTTAACCATTCTAAACAGCTTGCGTCTCCTTCGTCCTCCTCGCGTTAGCACAAAAAACCCTCTGTGCCGCCATGTCTTCTTCCTCCTCCTCCGAGTTTTCCTACGGGTCCGACTCCTCCCGCGAGACGCCGCCGGAAATTCGTGCCCCGGAAGACTGGGACGAGGAGAGCCATGCCTCCTCCATTTGGTCTGAGGACGACAAGTCCTTGACCAGCGGGGATGAAGATCTTCAGTTCCTCGCCGACGGGGAACTGGAGTCAAAAAGCGAGGACGACCAGTTCTCCTGGGACGGCTGCCCCACCTCTGAAGAAGAGGGAGAAGAAGACGACGACGACGACGACTCCCTCGAGGGCTACCCGCCGGCGAAACGCCTCCGCATGTGGTGGGACGACGACAGCAGCGACGACGAAGACGGGGATGAAGCCCCTGTGGAGGGCTACGGGAGTAGCGACGAGGAGCCCATCGGCAGCAGTGCCGATGAGAGTTCCGAGGATGACGATGAGGGCAGTGATGGCCCGTAGACTAGGATCTAATAGTATAGGCCTAGCAGTAGTAGATTGGTCAATAGACCCTCCTTTTGTTCTTCCTTCCTTGATCAATCGGCTCCCCATTGTAAGAAATCCCAATATTAATGAAGAATTCCCTTAACTTGATTTCGCCGATTTCTTTTATGCTGAGTTTGTCGACTGCTGGCCTAATCCATGCTTAGTGACTGATGGCAACGCATCAGTTTCATGATAATCTGCGAGCCAGGCCAATTTAGCCATCCTTCCAAGCTAGCTAGCTCTGCCGATGACGATGGTACAGCCGATCTCAGTAAGTCGGCAACTTGATCTTTGAGCAGGCGACTTTTAAAAAAGCCCTGGAACTGTCTTGGATGCTCACACCGATGACTCTGTAACAGAACACCACTCTCCAGACCCGTTGTGTCGTAGGGCTAGCCGATTCCAACCAAATCGGGTCCCCAGAGCAAAGACCTTTAGGGCGAGCTGCCCCCCGAGCCTTAATCAAGGCGAATCAGCCATGTGCCGACATTAGCCTTAACTCATGACGTAGCCCCAAGCAGAGAACCTTTAGGGTGAACTGCCCCCCGAGCTTCTTCAATCTACTTCTTGCGCCTTGCAGATCAGATCAGTTCCTTCCTTACCCTGATTTGCACATCCAGGTTGCTCTTGGCGTTGTTCTTGAAGAGAGGATCTGAGCCCTTAAACTACTCCATTGAGGAGTTCTCCCATTAAGATCTCCCTTCGTGCTCCATTGACCCTCTGATCGTAACAGTTATTCCTCTTGAGTCGATGGCCATGCATCGGCTGTGCTCGAAAATTTTCGAATTTTCAGAATTTTTTTTTACTGCCGACTGGTGCATCGGCCCCCATACTCCAATACCCATCACCAAAGGATGAGACGCTTCCATTGCATATCCTCGTGTTTTATCCACCGGGTGCCCCCCGAGCCGATTCTCGTCAAGAGAATTGATGGTATCGGCTCGTTGGATAACATGTTGAACCCGAGCGAGAATGGTGGGTGAGGATAATTTTGGCCGATTGCTGGAATCGGCCTCCACGTTGCTTGCTCGGTGAAGGTTTTGTAAGTTCCCTTCATAAATTTTTGGGGCCGATCACAAGGATCAGCCTCGCCATGTTTGCTCCTTGACGTGCTCTTGCTACTCGTTCAGGCCGGTGGATAAAACCAGCCCAATCTCTGACCTCATCATGTTGGTGCGCATGCTGTCGCCCACCTTGAGTGCATCGTGTAATCGTGGAGTGATACGTCCAAAACGTATCTACTTTCCCGAACACTTTTGCTATTGTTTTGCCTCTAATTTGTGTATTTTGGATGCAACTAACACGGACTAACGCTGTTTTCAGCAGAACTGTTCTGGTGTCTCGTTTTTGTGCAGTAAATCCAACTTTCGGGAAAAACCTCGGGATTTTGACGGAAGGGCCTATTTTCCCGTAATAATGACGGAGCCGGAAGGGCAATTGAAGTGGAGGCCCGAGGGCCCCACACTACATGGCGGCGCGGCCCAGGGGGGGCCCGCGCGGCCATGTAGTGTGGCCCCCTCGGGCGGCCTCCGATGCCCCCTTCGGACTACTTATTCGCCTCGACCTAAAAACGCACGGAGAGAAGTCGAAGTCGCCGTAAACCCTCCGGAACGCCGCCACATCGCGAAACTCCGTCGCGGGAGCCGGAGTCTCCGTTCGGCACTCCGCCGGACGGGGAATTGGAGGAGATCATCACCGCCATCACCGCCAACGCCTCTCCATCAACCAGCAATGTTTCCCCCATCCATGTGTGAGTAATTCCCCCGCTGTAGGCCGAAGGGGATGGTAGGGATTGGATGAGATTGGTCATGTAATAGCATAAGATTGTTAGGGCATAGTGCCTAGTGTCCGTAGATGGTACTTTTATGATATTGTTGCAACTTGTTATGCTTAATGCTTGTCACTAGGGCCCGAGTGCCATGATCTCAGATCTGAACATGTTATTATTTCATCATGATATTCGTTGTTTATGATCTTACCTGCAAGTTGTATACACATGTCGCTGTCCGGAACCAATGGCCCCGAAGTGACAGAAATCGGGACCACCGGAGGGGATGGTAGTAATGTGAGGATCACATGTGTTCACGGAGTGTTAATGCTTTGCTCCGGTACTCTATTAAAAGGAGTACCTTAATATCCAGTAGTTTCCCTTGAGGCCCGGCTGCCACCGGCTGGTAGGACAAAAGATGTTGTGCAAGTTTCTCATTGCGAGCACGTACGACTATAATTGGAACACATGCCTATTGATTGATTAGTACTTGGATACCGTTTTATTATTATCTGCAAATGCCCTGCTATGATTGTTACATGAGTTTCTCTCATCCATGCAACGCCCTTCATCCGTCCCCGTGCCTACAGTATTTTAATCTTGTTGTTTACTAAAATCACTACTGCTGTCTTTGTTACTCTGCTGCTGTTATTTCACTATCGCTATCGCTATAAAACCGTTACTATCGATAAACTCTTGCGAGCAAGTCTCGTTTCCAGGTGCAGCTGAATTGACAACTCCGTTGTTAAGGCTTTCAAGTATTCTTTGTCTCCCCTTGTGTCGAATCAATAAATTGGGTAATACTTCCCTCGACGACTGTTGCGATCCCCTATACTTGTGGGTCATCAAGACTCTTTTCTCGGCGCCGTTGCCGGGGAGCATAGCTTTATTTGGAGGTTCACTTGGATTGATATTGTTCGCTGCAAATTCTCCATCATGGGTAAACCTCGCGATACTAAGGTCGCCATATTACCATCCACTACAAGAAAAGGTACAAATCTGAGTACCTCTGCTGCTCTTGATTCACCATCTGTGATTGATAAACTTGTTTCACCGCCACATGCTTCAATTTGCTGGTACTTCTGCTGAATCTGAAAACTCTCATAATACTGATAATATGTCTGCTGTGCTTGATGATAGTGGTTCATTGGGAACTTTTCTAGATGCTAAAATTGCTAGGTCTAGACAAATTGAAAATACTGAAACTCCTGATGTTACTACACCTGTTAATTCACCCGAGCTTGAATACTCTAGTGATGATCTTGATGAAGATTATGTGGAACTTGATGATGATTTTATTGAAAAATGCCATGCTACTACTGATGCAAGAAAAATTAAAAAGTTGCTTGCGGAACATACTGTTAGATATAAACTCGTCTCCTGATCCTAAATTTGCCACATCTCCTATAAACATTAGGGATAAAGATTATGATTTTTCTCTTGATCTATCTCATATAGCTATTGTTGAGAAAACACCTTTTTGTGGTACTGAAAAAGAAAGTGCTGTTGAACACATGACTAAGTTATCTACTTTGAGTAGCTTGTTTTCTGATGATGTTAAGAAGCGTACTTACTTTGTTGCTAAAATCTTTCCATTTTCATTAAAGGATGACGCTAAAACTTGGTATAATAGTTTGCCACCTGGTTCTATTAAAAGTCCAAAAGAATTACTTGCTGTTTTCTTTCGGAAATACTTTCCTGCTAGTGCTCAACATGCTGCTTTGCGTAGAGTTTATAATTTTGATCAAGAAGATGAAGAGAAATTGCCCGAGGCTTGGGCAAGATTTTGCTCTCTTATTAGAGCTCGCCTCGACCATGATTTGGAAAAGCATGATTTACTTGATATATTTTATAGTGGACTAACCATTGAGTCTAGGGCATACCCGGATAGTTGTGCTGGTTGTGTTTTCAGGAAAAGAACTCCGGACGACGCCGAAGAATTATTGGCTAAAATAAGCCGGAATTATGATGATTGGAATACGCCCGAACCAACTCCAACGCCAATAGTGAAGAAGAGGGGTTTAATTAAATTGAATGATGAAGATATGAGGGAAGCCAAGAAGTCTCTCAAGGAGAAAGGTATTAAATCTGAAGATGTGAAGAATCTACCTCCAATAGAAGATATATGTGAGATAATTCCCCCTTCATCCATGATTGAGGTAAACTCGCTTCAACGCTTTACTAGGGAAGATATTCCGTATTCAAAACCTCCTGCGCAATGCTTAGATGAGTTTGATAATTATATTGTTAAGCAAGAAAATTTTAATATGAGAGTAGAGAATCATCTAATGGAAAATTCTCAAGCTATTAGTCAATTGCATGATATTGTGGAGAGAACCTCCAATGATGTTAAGATGCTTGTTAAACATTTTCATATGATTCAAACTCAAATTGATCAACTCACTAAAGTGCAAAATGACTTGTTAGGAAATAATGCTAAAGAAAAACATGCTTATGAAGTAACAACTAGAGGTGGTGTCTCTACCCAGGATCCTCTATATCCTGAAGGGCATCCCAAAAGAATTGAACAAGATTCTCAACGCCTTGAACCTAGAGCTCATTCTAAGAAAAAAAAGAAGAAACATAAGAATGTTGTAGAATCCTCTGAACCTGCTAATGATCCTAATAGTATTTCTATTTCTGATGCTGAAACTGAAAATGGCAATGAACATGATAATAGTGAAGATAATGATAAGAATGATACTCCTGATAAAGAAGAGGTTGAAAAAGAACCTGAAAAGCATGCTAAAAATAAAAAGTATACTAAAGAAGATTTTATTACTGAGAAGCATGGTAATGAAAGAGAACCTTGGGTGCAAAAGCCAATGCCTTTTCCTGCTAAGAAACTAAAATCAAAGGAAGAAGAACACTATAATAAATTCTGTGATTGGATGAAACCTTTATTCTTGCAAATCCCTTTGACTGATGCTATTAAATTGCCTCCTTATTCAAAGTATATGAAAGATATTGTTACTAACAAAAGGAAAATCCCCAATGAGGAAATTTCCACTATGCTTGCTAATTACTCTTTCAATGGCAAAGTTCCAAAGAAGTTGGGCGACCCAGGTATACCTACTATTCCTTGTTCTATTAAGAATAATTATGTTAAAACCGCTCTATGTGACTTGGGAGCCGGTGTTAGTGTTATGCCTTTTTCTCTATACAAGAGACTTTACTTAGATAAGTTGATACCTACTGATATATCTTTGCAAATGGCTGATAAATCTACTGCTATTCCTGTTGGTATATGTGAGGATGTTCTGTTCAAGTTACTAATAACCGCTTGATATTAACTGATTTTGTTGTGTTGGAAATGCCTCGAAGATGATAATATGTCTATTATTCTTGGGAGACCTTTTCTTAACACCGCAGGGGCTGTTATTGATTGCAATAAAGGAAAGGTTACTTTCAATGTTGATGATAAGGAACACACCGTCTATTTCCCCAAGAGGATTGAAAAAGCGTGCGGAGTTAATACTATCTCTCATGTGAGAACTATCAAAGTGGGAACCATCGATTGTCCTATATATGAGCCTAAAGAAGAATATCAAACTCTTGTGATTGGATCCATATCAATACAATTCAAGGTAACATGATTGATTTGAGGTTTATTTCTTCATATGCTATGTAAAATTTATTTGGTGGCAAGACTTGATCAACCTTGTTAACAAATACCTTTTATATGCATAGAGGAGGTAAACAACATCTCTTTCTTCCTCCACTTGCTTTAGTTGCTGTAGCACTTTTAATTTGCAAAGTTTCTTAGTTGATTTGAGATTTCAAAAATTTTCCTGGCCAGTAATAATAAACTTAATACCCAGAAAATGTGCATTTTTCAAAGTTTTCAAAAATTCGCGAAAATTATACCGTTGGTCCTATTTTTCGACGAGGCACCTGGGAGCACCAGAGGATGACCTGTGGGGCACCAGAGGGTGCCACACCACAGGCCGGCGCGGCCAGCAAGGTGGGCGCGCCACCATGTGGTGTGGGCCCCTCCTTGCCCCACTTTGCCATCTCTTCCTCCCAGCACCTTCTCTCTCCCGAAAAAACTCGAACACATTTCCTCTCACTCGCGTTTCTACTCAAGAACTCCAGATTTCTCGATCTCTTTGCTCAGCTCAGATTTCCTGTTAAAATTTGGCACATTTGCTCCTTGGTATGTGACTCCTCCACCCATCCAAGTAGAATTTTGTTTGGTTGAGTATATCTTGAATATTTTGCTGCTGTAGGTAACATGTTTGGTGAGCTTGCATGCTTGTTCTAATTGGTAGAAATTAGTTTTGATGCATGATTAGTACTCTAGCAAGTTCCTATGGTAGTTTCCCTCAATTATATGTCACCAAATCAAGTTTTATATTGTTTGTTGAAAATTTCAGAAAATGGAAGGAGGTAGGTACCAACTCAACCAACATGAGTTGGAGGTGCCACAGGTCATGAGAGTTCACCGGGAAGAAGGAGTATATCCCACTTATTATCCGTGTGTGGATTTCATGAGAAGTGCTAGGGATTTTGCGGTGACGTCAAAATTTAATCTCTCGTGCAGGGATTGGATGATTTTGTTGACGGGGAACCATGCCACATATGTGAGAGCTGACTATGTCAGTAGTGCAAGAATTTTAAATTCAATTGGTCACAGTCTAACCCCATGGTTCAATACAAAATTTATAATAAAGCTCGTCAACTTGCCATTCGAGTGATTTTTGTGCAGCAATCGAGTATTGCCGCAATGGGGATCATGCGAGAAAATAAATGGGATCGCCGCAAGAGCTCTTGGACCTCTTCAAGATGATTTGTCATGGAAGAAGCTTCTCGAGAGGATGATGGTAAAATCAGTAGTATTCATTTCCCCGCTATTAAGTTATTTCGCCATATTACATTAGTACTAGCATTTTGGGTAGAGAAAATACTAGTAACATCTCTAGCTACCATCTTGCTTTCTTGAATGTTGCACTTACTGGAGAGACACCTTATCATCTTGGTTCTCTTATTGCTACGCCGCCCTGTCTAGCAAGGAGGCCTATTTTTGGAGGAACTATTGCCTCGCGTCATTCTAACACATCTAGATATTCCTCTTGATTCTAATGATGTACCATTAACCCCTAGGAAGCTAGATATTAGCTGCTATGAAGAGCCATCGTTTTGTTACTACTAACTCCACTATAGATAATATTGTCTATAAGATGTTGTTTGCCGATGGGAATGAGAAAGAAATCCCTCTTCCCCAGCGAGGTTTGTTTAATATTGACAGGCAATCATGGTCGCTAACAAAGGAGGTGGTGGAGGAACATATGAAGATACAGAGAGTTCCACCAGCAACATGACTCCGAGAACGCCGAGCCCTCCTACGACTACACCGTCACGTACCCCGACGTTTCCTCCAAGACATACATGGAACCGGGTCGTTCTTCGTCATATTACGAAGACACCACTTCATGGGGACCGATGGGAATGAACTCCACTTAGGCCAAAAGCCTAAGCTTGGGGGAGGTATACCGGCATCACTCATTCTTTGCATATTATGATTGCTGGATACTTGTACATACTTGTTTAGTCTCTTAGAGTGGTTTTCTAATGAGAGGGAGATGATATTTGGGGAAGTGCTGTCCAAAAACAGATTCTGTGCTGTTACCAAAAAATTCGTACGCACAGCCAGAACGTTATTTTGAGTTGCCAATTTTTGAGCATGTTCCCCAGGTTGTTATCTAACTTTCATTAGTTGAACACTTTTTGGTCTGAGCAATGGAAGATTTTTGTTAAATTCGATTTCTGTACTGCTGTCAGGATTTGGCAGATTTCTGTCATCCTGCTTTTCTGTGTTTCTGTTAGTTTGCATTCTTTTGTTTTCGCTTTGTTTCTTTCCTAAAACACAAAAAGACCAAAAATATTTCTGTTGTTTCTCTTCACCATTTGTTTATTTGGTACCTTGCTCTTAGTTTGCTTTATTTGCTATCGTTAGTTTGCTATAAGAAAACCCAAAAGATTTTGCTTTGTTTGCTTGTTTTCTTTCGTTCTTGTTTCTAATTCGAAAACACCAAAAATATTTGCTGTTCTTCTTTGGTTTGTAAAGTTCATCATGAGTTCAATGGTCTTCGGTGGCTGGAGCGTGGTTTTCATTTCATATTATCCAAGCTACACAAGTGAAAAGGCAATAATGACGATCTACGACAATCTGATTGTGGTGAGAGGCTGGTATGAACTCTATTTGCTTTCATTTTTGTACATATACTCATCCATATGAGCATGCTTAGTTGGTTCATGTGAGGTATATGTTATTTGAGAAAGTCTAGTAGCTCATGATCTCTCATGTTTAGTTTCAATTTATTAATATGAGTAGCATGTCATGGATGTTTGCTTGCATTGTTTTATTCATAAGTAAGTATGGCATTGTGGTATCCTCCTCTCGAATAATTCATTTATATCGACTTGGCACATGCTCACGCATGCATATGACTGAACAAAAGTCAATTAAGCCTCGATGATTTATATTGCTTCAGAGTTCTTGTATCACTTTTATGCCTCCGTTAATTTATTTTGCCGCAAGCATGATTATGACAGTTACTGCTCTCTTGATTTGTCGCTCCCTAGTCTTTTGCTAGCCTTCACTTGTACTGAGCGGTGACGCCGCTCGTGCTTCCAAACACCTGAAAACCAAGTTGTTCCATAAGTGTCCACCATAAATACCTATGCATGGCATTTCAAACCATTCCAAGTAAATTCTCATGCGCTACCTTTAAAACCTTCAAAATGCTTCTCAATTTGTGTTAATGTTTCATAGCTCATGAGGAAGTATGTGGTGTTTAGCTTTCAACCTTGTCATTTACTTTTGACGGACTCTCATATGGACTAGTGGCACATCCGCTTATCCAATAATTTTGCAAAAAGAGCCGGCAATGGGATTCCCAGTCCCGAATTAATTAACTTAAATAGACACTCCTCCATGGTTTGTGATTGTTGGACGGCACCCGAAGGATTCGGTTAGCCATGGCTTGTGTAAGCAAAGGTTGGGGGGAGTGTCATCATCATAATAAAACTTAAATAAAAAGGCACTCCTTCATGGTATGTGATTGTTGGCAGGCACCCGAGGATTCGGTTAGCCATGGTTTGTGAAAGAAAGGTTGGAAGGAGTGCCAACCAAAAATAAATAAAATGGGAGCCGCTCTTGTGAGTCCGGTTGATGAGGTAGTTAGTGTACCCATTACCATTCGTTGACAACAACAAACACCTCTCAAAATAATTTTACTCCTGCTTTACAAATGAAAAGCTCTAGCGCATGTTAATCCCTGCTTCCCTCTGCGAAGGGTCAATCTTTTACTTTTATGTTGTGTCTCCATTCTTTCTTTGAGCACTATCTTGAGAGCACAACTGTCATTCTTAGTATAATATGCTTGTCTCAAAATATGATTGATTGTGGTATAACTTTGATGCTTTTATCTTTGACAATCACTACTTCTAGTCTTTCTATGAACTCAAGAGGTGCCTCGGCATTTATGTTTTGCCGATCAAATACAGGCAAGCGAGATACCACTTTATCATATTCTCTTATGAACATTGCAATCCTCGCTTATATACATGATTCATGGTGCTTATTATTAATTGTTGGTACCTCTCCATGATTGACATAGCTGTTGGATGATCTTATTTGCATGTATCTCATTATGAACTGCTTAAGTATTAGCCATAGCATGAGAATATATACATCATATGAGCAAATGTGTTCGTGAAAGTTCTTTTATCGCTCAGCTTGTTAACCGAATTGCTTGAGGACAAGCAATAAGCTAAGCTTGGGGGAGTTGATACGTCCAAAACGTATCTACTTTCCCGAACACTTTTGCTATTGTTTTGCCTCTAATTTGTGTATTTTGGATACAACTAACACGGACTAACGCTGTTTTCAGCAGAACCGCTTCGGTGTCTCGTTTTTGTGCAGTAAATCCAACTTTCGGGAAAATCCTCGGAATTTCTTCGGATGGCCCTATTTTACCAAAATATTGACGGAGCCGTAAGGGCAAAGGAGGTGGAGGCCCGAGGGCCCCACACCACATGGCGGCGCGGCCCGGGGGGCCCGCGCGGCCATGTGGTGTGGCCCCTCGGCCGGCCTCCGACGCCCCCTTCGGACTACTTATTCGGTCTCGACCTAAAACGCACGGAGAGAAGTCGACATCGCCGTAAACCCTCCGAGAGCCGCCACATCGCGAAACTCCGTCGCGGGAGCCGAGTCTCCGTTCGGCACTCCGCCGG
>NC_061511.1:168022633-168076864 GCF_022539505.1 Lolium rigidum | reverse complement strand
ATCACTTCATCCACCATCTGTGACAAAGTCGTCTTGGACCGAGCGGCAATGGTAAGACCTTGTAGGTAAGAGGATGCCCGACCGCCAGCCTTGAAGGATGAGGTTGAAAAACTTTAACATGCAGCTCACAAGGACGGCTCTCGGTGAGATCATCCACGGGGGTAGCGAGGAGGCTCGACCACCTGGTCATCATCATCATCATTATCCACTGGCTGAGAGGAAGCCACAGCTGCTTTTCCGGTGTGGTTGAGATTGCAGCGGGGCGATGGCATTGAGCGAGTGCAGGATCTACAGCCTGCCCCGAGCCATCTGAGATGTAAGTACTTGGGTTACCATGCTTAATTGGGCTTGCATGGTGCTCATACCCTCCTCTAAGTTAGCCAGGCGGTGCTGTTTCCCTTGCCTTCCTCCTCTCATGGCTTTTATCGGGAAATCTCTTCCTTTCCGCGAGGAAAGCCATACTTCCACGGAACGGAGCCTGCTGTGCCTCGTGTTCGTCCGCCGTGTTCTTTGTTCCCAAGGGCGCGTGTCAGCTCATCGTTCTCTCTTTCGGGCTGGAACAACCCCGCCTCCACGTCCCTATGTGCTTTTTCCAGGGCATCAATGGGAACCTTCAGATGAGCTTTCTTATAGATGCACTTCCATGTTTCTGGATCCAACGTTCCCCCAATCCCGTAGAACCACTCCTTGCACCGTTCGATCCAACCGTGTGTCCCTAATCTGATCCCTTTACTGGTCGAGTTCCGCCTCAGCTACCTGCCACTTAGGACGGTTAGCCATGTATCCACTGGACCCAGGAATTTGGTGATATAGCTTCAACGCAGCATTTGCCTTATTTATTTCCGACCTTCTCTTAAATTCTTCGACTCCGTGCTGTACTTCACGAATTCTTCCCGGTGAGTTTTTACCTTCTCATTGTCCGGAGTCTTCTTTATCTTGATAAGGCGGCGCAATCTTTTCTTGTGGCTCTTGAATAGTTCGGCCATCTTCTTCTTGCCAAACTCGCGGAGGGCTGCTCCATCTTGGCCTTTTCAGCGTCACCCCCCTCTTCGGGTACTATGTTGAAATGTGACATGAGCTTGTCCATAATGCTGTTTTTGGCTACATCATCGATATAAAGACCTTGACCTTCTTCCTCTGCGAGACGACACTAGTCCCTTCGGCTTGTGCCATTCTCGAACGGTGATCGGGACGTGGTCCCTAACAAGCACTCCGCATTGAGCTATAAATGCCTTTGCACCTTTCTCGGAGCAATCGGTTTACCATCATTTTCGATGTGGGTGATGTCGTGCCTAACACCGTCATCCAACTTTTTGGCCGGGCCTCGCTTCCTCGACTTTACTGGAACAAGTGCTCGATCCGGAGGGCTAAAAAAGAAATAATTCATAGTCGAGTACAATTTAATTAGTTAATGCATCTAGTCGATCAACAGCGGCTTAATTAGTTTATATACCTCGGTGATAACTACAGTTCGGGAGCCATTATGATGATCTTGTTCCTCACTCGGCGCCACTAGGATCTTCTTCCTCAATATTCTCCGCTCCCTCACCGGAGTCATTCAAATAAGTTGCGGTGACATCGTCACCGCCATCATCTGGAATAACGTCGTCGTCGCGATCATCCGAGTACCGTTTGCTATGAGTTCCTCCATGAAATTTTCTTGAATTTCATCTCTCTCCATGCTTTCTACAACGACACGCAAGCTATACATAGGAACCATCATATGATCAAATTAAGGATAATGCGAGAAAACTGAAAAATGGAGTTACATATGTGTAGTTCTTAACTAAGGATCGATAATATAGTGCTAAAAGCGAGATAGTGCGAGTTACATGCATACATAGATCGGGTTCATGTTTATTTAACCCTAATACATATCAATCACTACTACAACCACTCAACCGCGCGAGACCGGGTCCTAGAGGCGCCGACCGGGTCCTGAGCCGCGGCCAGGTGTGCCCCCAAAGCCACGGAACAACAACGGGAGCATAGCTAACATGAGATCCCCGCATAACGCTCCATCCGGTCCTATACATGTTGTCTAACGCGTACATGTAACGGCGAACGTGCTCGTCCTCCGCCGCAATGCGGCTGAGCTACCTCCTCCGGCGGGGCCGGCTCCCTCACGAAACGACCGTGGCCCATAAGACCTCCACCATAGAATATCCGGGTCGACGACGGGACCCGGATTCCGCACCAAGGTGCGCGACCCGGAAGCTAAGACCTCCCGGTGCCACCACTGGCGGAGCCCGGTCCCGGACCTCCCCATCTGCTCCATCTCCTCGGTGAGAGTCGGACCACGGCCCGCCGGCTGTCGCTGTCGCGGCATCGTAGCTACGAAAACAAATCATATATATATGTACCAACGTTAACATACATTAAAAAATAACTTCACTACTTAGTCGGCGCCGGCACTACCGTTTGGGGGGCGCCGGCACTACATACTTTATTTTGGGCCGGGCGCGGTGGCACTACATACTTACTAACTAACACTAACACTAACTAACTAATTTTTCACTAACACTAACTCTAACACTAACTTTTTCACTAACACTAACACTAACTTTTTCACTAACACTAACACTAACAAACTAACTAATTTTCTAACACTAACACTAACACTAATTAACAAACTAACACTAACAAACTAACTAATTTTCTATCTAACACTAACTTTTTCACTAACACTAACACTAACAAACTAACTAATTTTTTATCTAACACTAACACTAATTTTTTATCTAACTAATCTAACATATATTAATCTAACATATATTAATCTAACTAATCAAACTAACTATTTTTGTACTAAACTAATTAATCTAACATATATAAAAACAAAAATCTAAAAATCTTAAAACTTAAAAAAAAAATGGTGGCCGGCTCACCTTGCGCGCCGCGGCGGAGTGGAGCGCGCGGCGGGCGGCACGGCGGACGGCGGCGGGCCGGCGGCGGTCGGGCGGACGCGGCGGACGGCGGCGGGCGGACGGCGGCGGGCGGACGGCGCGCGGCGGGCGGACGACGCGCGGCGGGCGGGCGGCGCGCGGGACAGCAGCCGCGGGCGCGCGGGCGTGGCGGTGGGCGGCGGCGCGGTGGGCGGACGGCGGACAGCGCGCGCGGACGGCGGCGGGCGGCAGCGAGCGGTGGGCGGCGGCGCGGTGGGCGGCAGTCGCGGGCGGGGCAGCCTGGCGGCGTCGTTCCCGTCGTCTCCGCGCGATTGATCTCCGCGCGGAGACGAAGTGTCAGTTATATACCCCCCCCCTTTGGACCCGGTGCGTGTTACAAACCGGGTCCAAAACCCCTTGGACCCGGTTTGTAATACAAACCGGGACTAAAGCCATTTTTGCTGCGTTTTCGCTGCGCGCGCAAAAATAGCCTTTAGTCCCGGTTTGTAATACAAACCGGGTCCAAACAAATTTTTTAAAAATTTTCATTCCCGCCTTATTTCAAATGAAAAAAAGCCACCGCACTGCCCACCACCGCCACCGCCACACGTGTCCCTTCCCCGTGCCCCGCCGTCACCGCCATGTACGGGCCACCGCCGTGTACTGCCCACCACCGCCACCGCCGTGTGCTGGCCACCGTCGGCACCGCCGTGTACTGCCCACCACCGCCACCGCCACACGTGTCCCTTCCCCGTGCCACGTGTCGCCGCCGCTTCCACGTGCCTCGCCCGCCGCCACCGCCGTGCGCCGTGTAGATCCCGCTTCCACGTGCCACGCCCCGCCGCTTCCCCGCGCCACCTGTCGCCGCCGCTTCCACGTGCCACGCCCCGCCGCTTCCCCGCGCCACCTGTCGCCAAACTTGCCGCGTCGCTGTGCTATAAAGCGCCGCGTGCGCGCGGAACCACACGTCGCCGTCGCCTCCGTTCATTCGTCGCCGGGATGCCGCCGCGCCGTCGCGGCTCGTCCGGTTTCCGTGGCGTCCGGCGCGGCCGAGCGGTAGGTTCTACGCCGAGATGCGTGCCGGTGGCTTCCGGCTCACCCTCGGCACGTACAACACCCGGAGCTGGCGGCGCGCGCTTACGACGCGGCCGCATGGCGATTTCGGCGGCCACGGTGCGACATGAACTTCCCAGACGTCGAATCGCTAGAGGAGGCGGAGTTCCTCGCGCCGACGCCGTGCCTCGTCGGCGACGAGGACCGTCGCCGCCACCGCCAGGTGCAGCGCCGGATCGCAATCGCCGAGCACGACGAGGAGTTGATGCGCCGGTGGAGGGCGCGGTTCCCCAGCGACGTCGACAACACCGCCGCGTTCTTCGGCTGACCTCCGGGCACAACGCAGGTCCAACAGGCGCCATCGTCGGGCCGTCGCCGTGTTCGAGCTCGATAACCCGAATACAACTTGGGCCGACAACGACCCTCGGTGGGACGACATTTGGACCGAGACAACCTCCGACGACGAGTAGATCGACTAGACTAGTTGTTTATCTATATTATTGTATTTTCAATAAAGTCGTTGTGGCGAGCAGCTGATGATGAGAAAAGTTTCCCGCCAGATTACATGTGGAATTAAAGTACATAACTCAACTGAAAATTAATTAAGATACATGGCCGGATAGTACTCGTGCCTAGCCCTATAGTACTCGTGCCTAGCTCAACTGAAAATTAATTAAGATACATGGCCAGATTCGATTGTTCGAGTCATTCGGTCATACTCGTGCCTGGCCCTATAGTACTCGCCATCTGTAGTCGTCGTAGTCGCCGTCATCATCGTCGGCGGCATCGGGGTCGCGGTAGTCAAACCTCGGCGGGAGAGCACGCGTGGGCTGGGACCGAGGGTAGCGCAGGCGGGGGCCACGGTGGGCCATGACGCCTGGAGAGTTCGGTCGCGCCACCACGGCCGACGGCCGGCCTCGTTGAAGTTCGAAGGAGGCGGGCCGCCGTCCTCGTGCACGGCGAGCGCCCTCTCACGCCGATTGATGAAGAAGCTCTCCCAAGTCGGGCTGTAGTCGGGATGCCTTGGGGATTCCTCCGGCTGCTCCGGCGTGAGCTCGAAGTAGTAGTGGTTCGTGATGGCCATCTCGCGCGCCACACCTAGAGGGACGAGGAGGGACCGGTACCCCTCCGACGCTCAGCAACCAGCCGGTAGGGACGCGGTAGCCCGGCGGGCAGGGGTAGTTCGACGCGCAAGCGCCTCCGCCTCCCGGAGGGTTAGAGATACGATGGAAGCCATGTGACCTGGTGATGAGGTTTGCGAGATATGAGTCTAGATGTGATATGTAAATGGAGGCCAAGCCAACATATATATAGTGAAAAAATGGCGGGAGGACGGAGGCGGGAAGCGGTGGAAAGCGCGGGAAGAAAAATAGGCGGGAACGCGGTGGCGCCAAAAGCTGTCGGTGGGATAAGGACGTGTGGGTAACCTTTAGTCCCGGCTGGTGGGTACAACCGGGAGTAAAGATCATTTTTTGTCATATCTAACAAAAGTGTCGGTGGGATAAAGACGTGTGGGTAACCTTTAGTCCCGGCTGGTGGGTACAACCGGGACGAAAGATCCTTTTTTGTCATCTAACAAAGCTGTCGGTGGGATAAAGACGTGTGGGTAACCTTTAGTCCCGGCTGGTGGGTACAACCGGGACTAAAGATCCTTTTTTGTCATCTAACAAAAGCTGTCGGTGGGATAAGGACGTGTGGGTAACCTTTAGTCCCGGCTGGTGGGTACAACCGGGACTAAAGATGTCGGCGAGATAAGAACGCATGGGTGGACGCACTGCTCGATGAGATAAAGCATGTAGCGCACGACGCCTGTCGAGTAGAAGCGGTCTTTGTGCCTATAAAAGGAGCATCGATACGGCTTGCCAAGCAGATCAACAAGCCAAGCGAGAGATTCATTCCCATGGATTGGAAAATCTCCGTGGCGCGGCTTCTCGAAGATGTTGTTGGTGCACACGCCCTACGGCATCTTCGGAAGGCTGCGCCTCGAGCTCTTTCCTGCAAGCCCGTGAACGACTACATCTCCTCTAACGGTGTTGGGGAAAGGGTTGGGAAATCTCCCGTGGCGCAACTTCTCGAAGATGTCGTTGGTGCACAAGCCTTACGGCATCTTCGGAAGTTGCTCCTCGGAATTTTTCCTGCAAGCCCCGAACGACTACATCTCCTCTAATAGTGTTGGGGAAAGGGTTGGGAAATCTCCGTGAGCGCGGTTTCTCGAAGATGTTGTTGGTGCACATGCCCTACGGCATCTTCGGAAGCTGCGCCTCGGAATTTTCCCCTGCAAACCCGTGAACGACTACATCTCCTCTATATATATGGTACAAAAAGCCAACCACATCTCCACTTTTCATATCTTACATACGGTTAAATGATTACACAAAAATAAATGGGAAATTGATTGCCATGTTGAGATACTCATTTGTGCCATGGAGCATCTTCATCATTTAATCTTCTTCGGCCTTAACCATGGAGCATCTTCATCATTTAACTTGATGCTTGGATCAATGTTCACTCCGAAGGGTGGAATTTCATCAAACTTATTATAATCTTTGACATGTCTGTCTTGTCCTCCACTCCCACGATGTTTCTTTTTCCAGAAAGAACTATGTGGCGCTTTGGCTCATCGTTTGATGTATTTGTTTCCTTATGTTTCCTTTTTCTTGGTTTGCTAGACATATCCTTCACATAGAAAACCTGGGCCACATCCTTGGCTAGGACGAATGGTTCGTCTCTATACCCAAGATTGTTGAGATCCTGGTTGTCATTCCATACAACTTGTCTACACTGAACCCCGCCTCCTGTTTTGTTGACCCATTTGCACCTAAACAAAGGGACCTTAAAAGAAGGTCCATACTCAAGTTCCCGAGATATCCTCTATGTAACCATAATATGTGTCATTTGGGCCTTCATTCATTATTGCATCAAAGCGGACACCACTTGTTTTGGTTGGTGCTCTTTTTATCTTGGGCGATCGTGTAAAATGTATTCCCATTTATCTCGTACCCTTGGAAAGTCACTACGATCGAAGATGGTGTGCGGGCCAGCAAGTACGGCTGATCTTCAATATCTTCGTTATTCGGGAGATGTTTTTGCAACCAACCGCCGAAAGTCGACATGTGTTCACGTCTAATCCAATCGTTCGACTGCGCCGGGTTACGGGAGCGTAGAAAGTTCTTGTGGTCACCGATATACGGAGCCACCATGGTGGAACTTTGTAGAAGCGTGTAGTGTGCTTGAGTCAAAGAAATCCCGTCCCTACATATCATTGATTTCCTTCCTAGCGTGCCTTTTCCACTTAGTCTCCCTTCATGCCGCGATTCGGGAACACCAATCGGCTTAAGGTCGAGAATAAAGTCAACACGAGAATTCAATGACCTCCTGCTGTTCCATAGCCCTTGGAGATGCTTCCTTCGGCCTAGCACGGTTATGAACATATTTCTTCAAGACTCCCATGAACCTCTCGAAGGGAACATATTGTGTAGAAACACGGGACCGAGAATGGAAATCTCATCGACCGAGGTGAACGAGGAGATGTGTCATAATATTGAAGAAGGATGGTGGGAACACCGGCTCAAAACTAACGAGACATTGGACCACATCATTCTGCAACCTCGGTAGAATTTCTGGGTTTATTACCTTTTGAGAAATTGCATTGAGGAATGCACATAGCTTCACAATGGGCGGTCGAACATTTTCCGGTAGAAGCCCCCTCAATGCAATCGGAAGCAAGCTGTGTCATTATCACGTGACGAGTCATGAGACTTCGAGGTTACGGAATGTTTTCTTCTCCATATTTATTATTCCCTTTATATTGGAGGAGAAGCCGGACGGGACCTTGATGCTGCTAAGACATTCAAAAAATATCTCCTTCTCTGCTTTTGTAAGAGCGTAGTCTGGATAAATGACGTCCTTTAACTCTCTCATGCAGATTTTTGGGGTCTTTCCAACGTTGCTTGGTCCTCCCGTGCTTCGGTGTATCTTTTGTCTTCCGTACACGCCCGGAAAGCCTAGCAGGTTCACGCAAAGATTCTTCGTCACGTGCATCACATCGATTGAAGAGCGGACTTCTAAGACTTTCCAATATTCTAGCTCCCAAAAAATAGATTTCTTCTTCCACATGGGCGCGTGTCCGGCGGCGTCATTCGGAACAGACCGTCCGCCGGGACCTTTCCAAATATTACATCTAGATCCTTGACCATACCAAATATATCAACACCATCACGATGGGGAGGCTTCCTCCGGTGATCAGCCTCACCGTCGTAATGCTTTCCTTTCTTTCTTACGGGATGGGTAATCCTAAGAAATCGACGATGCCCGAGTACACGACCTTCGACCTTTTTCCAAATAATCACCTTCGAGCTCATGTAAACGGTGTGTGCATGCATTGTATCCCTTGTTTGGTTGTCCGAAATGTTACCAAGAGCAGGCCAGTCATTGATGAATTACGAAAAGCATCGCTCTTAGGTCAAATTCCTCCTGCTTGTGCTCGTCCCACACACGTACACCTGCTAGGGACCACAGTACTGTAGAAGTTCTTCGACTAATGGCTTCGGTACACATCAATGTCGTTCCCGGGTTGCTTCGGGCCTTGTATGAGCACTGGCATCATAATGAACTTCCGCTTCATGCACAACCAAGGAGGAAGGTTATATATACAAAGAGTCACGGAGCCAGGTGCTATGGTGCGAGCTCTTGCTCTCCAAAAGGATTCATGCCATCTGTACTTAGACCAAACCTTAAGTTCCTTGCATCTGTGCAAAGTTTGGGAACTCTCTATCGATTTTTCTCCATTGGGATCCATCGGCGGGGTGCCTCAACATCACGTCTTTCTTACGGTCTTCTTTGTGCCATCGCAACAACCTAGCGTGCTCTTTATTCCTGAACAAGCGTTTCAGCCGGTGGTATTATAGGAGCATACCACATAACCTTGGCGGGAACCCTCTTCTTGGGGCGCTCGCCCTCAACATCACCGGGGTCATCTCGTCGATCTTATACCGCAATGCGGTGCACACCGGACATGCATCCAAATTCTCGTACTCACCGCGGTAGAGGATGCGGTCATTAATGCATGCATGTATCTTTTGCACATCTAATCCTAGAGGGCAGACAATCTTCTTCGCTTCGATACGTCTTGGCGGGCAATTCGTTACCCCTTGGAAGCTTCCTCTTAATTATTGTCAAGCAACTTTCCAAATCCTGAGTCGGTGACACCGTTCTCTGCCTTCCATTGCAACAATTCCGGTGTCTTTGCCTAGCTTTTTATGGCCATCTTCGCAAGTTGGGTATAACAATTTGTTGTGATCTTCTATCATCTTGTCGAAGGCCAACCTTTCCTTTTCGGTTTCACATTCTCTCCTTGCATCGGCAATGGCCCGGCCAAGATCATCATCGGCGAGGCTCATCCGGTGCCTCTTGATCTTCTACTTCATTGTCTTCATTGCCTTCTGCGGTATCATCGTATTCGGGGAAATTGGGATAACCGTCATCATCCTCTTCCTCTTCTTCATTGTCTTCCATCATAACCCCTCTTTCTCCGTGCTTGGTCCAACAATAGTAGCTTGGGCATGAAACCGGATCGCGAGAGGTGGTTGTGAATGAGACTCGAGCGAGCGTAATTTACGGTATTCTTGCGGTCCACACATGGACAATACATGAAGCCACCATGTTTGTTTGCCTCCGCCACGGCCATAAAATTATCCAGGCCCGCGGTGAGAACTCGTCAAGCCGTCGGTCAATGTACATCCATTGCCGATTCATACGCATGATATAATTAAGCTGGTCAAAACCATTACGAACATCACGATGTATATATACACATGCATTTTATCAATTGCAGATGAAAAGGATAAAGTTGTTAACCTCGATGAAGAAGAAAAAGCAAGTTAAGTGTGGCTTGATTTGTGTAAACTCAAGTGGCAAACCCTCTTAAGCATTTCATCAAACACCTCTTATGCATGTGAAGAAGAGAGGAGAGCAATACACCCTCTTGTGAAGATAGTGAAAAAATGGCTAAGTGTGGCTCACACTTGGGCAAGGAGCAAGGTTATATAGCCGAGAGGGGGCCTTTGGACCCGGTTTGTCATACAAGCCGGGACTAAGGGGTTCCCCGGCTGACTGCGACCTGCCGCGGCCTGCGGGTGGACCCTTTGGTCCCGGTTTGTGTGACAAAGCCGGGTCCAACAGCCCTTCGAGGACGAGCGCCGGCGGGTGGGGTCGTCTGGGCGAGAAACGCAGCCGGGTCCGATGGGGGCACATTGGACAAGAACTGGATGAACTGAGCTTGTTCTTGCTTCACCCTTACCTGGTGAATCTTTATCTGGTCGACTGGTTATGATTTCTAGGGTTTGTGCCCCTTTTATATGAACCCTGCTTCTATCCCTGTATTGACACACAAGCCTGGCTTGCTTGGTGACTAATTCGTTGCATGGCCTTGCTGTTGCTGGCTCAAGCACACTTGAGTCTGTGTGCTCTCATATGCTGAAACTTGAGCCCATTGCGTATGCTCGGTTTAGGTCGCCTGATCCTATCTTGTCTTGTCCTTGGCTTTGGACAAGCACGGGTGTCTTGTGATGATTTGCACTTGTCCAAACTGAATCTTGTGTTATTTGCTAATTGTCCAAACTTGAATTTCTAACACTTAGTATCCTGGCTAGCACTTGTGATTTGTTTTGCAGGTTTTGAAGTTGAATATGACCAGAAGATGTTCTTCAAGCATTTAGTCTAGGTTTTAGTTTAGGAAAATCTTGTAATTCTCCTTTTTCATTACTGTTTATTATTGTACATAAATTATTGTATCAAGAATATTGTAAAGACTATGTATTCTGTGTTGATGATCAATAAAGCTCAAGTTTTTGTTTATGAGCTTTTGATTTATGTAATGTTTAAATTCTGAATTAAATATTGTATTTAATATTCAATTTGAAATTCAAAGTCATTTGAATTTATAAGTTGTGTTTGAATTATGAGTTCATTATTTATATAACTCAATGCTTATTGTTCAATGTATTAACACTTGTCAAATAAATTCATTCCCCAAATCAACAAGATACAAAAGAGATCATGTCGAAATTTCCCTAACTCACATTGCCTAACCCTAAGTGCAAGATGAGAGAGAACCTCAATCCCTCTTAGGTTTAGTTGCAATAAGGCGCGAAAATTTCCCCCGTTTTGCGATGAAATGCACATCCCATTTCTAAATCTACCCTTCGTTGTTCCTATGTTCTGGGTTATTACATTCAGTCATGCAAATCAGCGCATAACTAAAGAAATCCAGCAAAGAATGAATTCACAGCTAGCCTAGCCCACACACTTAGCACCTATAGCTAGCTATGCCATCAGACTATAGACAATTCCTTGTCTATATATTTTCTCAACATCAAAAGCCACTGGAAGTCCAATAATGGATCAAGCCAGTGAGCAGTTGTTCAATCCCAACAAACAATCACCAACCATAGCAAGCCACAGAGAGGGGAGCTACCATGACAGCATCACAAGTGCTGCCAGGGCCACCTCAACCCAAAGCCAACCCATGAAAGCACCACATCATCATCCATTTGGATTCAGTAGAGGGCTAGGGTACCAACCAGAGGTTGTCATCCAGCTAGCCCTAGCTAATTAATTGAAATGATCATCACTGAATCACAGTTCACATTATTTATCTATTTATTAAGGCAGGATAAACAGATAAATGAAATAGACAAGCAATTGATGCACATAGCCTTGCAGATGATCCAATGGATCATTGCAAGCATCCACTGATGCTTGAGCAAGCACCAGCACACACAGGCCAAGCCTGTATGATGCACACACAGCACTGGATGAGCACCAGTTAGTCACAGAGAGGAGCACACCCATTTCTCACAAGCAAATGTTGATCAATTGATCATCAGAGCACCACTAGCTCTTGCTACTGGTTGCCATAGCCAACCATAGCAACAGGAATCAACCAGCCACTCAATAAATTCAACCAAGCCATAATTGAATAAACAGATACTGAATTAATAACCATATGATTGTATCCAGAAGCACATCAAAGGCTTGATGAACCACTGGATCATGATCAACAAATAAAGCACATATCACTTATCACTGAATCATACTGTTAAGCCAACAGCAATGCTCAGTTGAGCATGCTCATGAATTTGAGCACAAGAAATAGCACACCATGGCTCTGGCACTTGCAAAATTGCAAGAATGATACACTGTCATCAGGCCAGGGCAGTATAAATGAACACACTTGAGTATATGGCAAGCATAATAACAAGAACAGAGGCACAGAGCTAGAATTAAGCAAGAATGGCAAGCATAGGCAGGCACTGAGCATAAGAAATCTTGCACAGAAGCATGGCAGGGCTGCACACAGCAGTAGCACCAACACTGGCATGGCCATGGCAACAATGGCCAAGGCCAGCAGATACACAACAGCAGCATAACAACATAGCAACCTAGCACAGCAGCTCTTGAGCAGGCAAGCATGGCACGGCAGCAGAGCATGGGCACGGCATGCATCTCCACGAGATGGAGCAGCCGTGGTCAGGGCTTGTAGATGCGGAAGAAGAACGGGCCAGAGAGAGAGAGAGGGGAGTGGAGCACGTACCCGGGGCGAGCAGATAGGAGACACAGCCATGGCGGCCACGGCGGCACACGCCAGGGCACGACGGCGCCAGGCCAAGCCAAGCCACGGCGGCGCCACAGCCACCGCACCACGGCGGCGCCATCGCGCCTGGAACCTTGGGGAACAGCGGGATCGCCGCGGATCCCGTAACCCTAGCACCAGAGAGGGTCGAGGATGAGCGCACCAGGTCGCCCGCATCAAATCGACGCGGATAGATTGACGCGCCGTCAAGAGCCGCGTCGATTGCGCACCATGGCGGTGGCCAACACCGCCGGAGTCGGCCGGAATCAGCTGGCGACGGTGAGGGCGACGCATGCGTCGCGAGAGAGAGGGTTAGGGTTAGGGTTTCACATGCGCGCGCGAGAGAGAGAGAGGAGTGAGGCTGGTCGAGCCGAACCAGGTGGGTTGGTTCGACCTAACCCCACTGGGTTACACCGACAGGTGGGCCCAGGGGTAATTTGGTCATTTCCAAATTCATATAAAAACACAAACTTGGACCAAATTCTATAAAATCATTATAGCTCTAAAAAGAAATTAAAAATATGAAAACCACTCAGTATAAAATGCTCTACCATAATAAAATATAAAAACAGAATTTTTGAAGTTAAACATAAATAAGTTCAAATTTGATGATTTAAATAATCATTTAAATCACACATTTTATTTTCAATAATGAAAATAAGTCCATAAATTCTTTTGGACTCTAAAAACACCTTGACAACATTTCAAGGTTGTATTTTGCCCTAAATAGAGTATCCCTAAATCATTCTTAGTATTAACCTCTCATGAAATGATAAAGACATCGGAAGGGGGAAACAAACCCTAAAATTGGAATCATGCATAAATGCTTCTTTAACCATTGCCCTTATCGGACAATGATGCTATTTTTTCAGCAACAGAGGACAAGGGTCAGTCCACACCATCCAACTGCAACACTTTGCAGAGTTCAGGCAAGTTCATCACTTCTCATGTCATTCGAGTATTTTTATCAAATTACTTGCAAAGTACTATGTTTATCACTATTGCATAAAAAGGCAAAACCACTATTTTCATAACTATGAATATGACTAAGTGGTGGGCAATGGAACCATGGATTGTGTTGATATGGTGGAGGTTCCATTGCAAGGGTTTATATGCATCTAGGATTAAACAACAAATGTCATCCAGTGATTCTTGTGCCGTAAAAAACCCGTGTTAACCATAAGATCTGGAGTGGGACGGAATAATCAATCGTGTTTCCACCTCTTGTACATCAACGGATGCGCTTACCGTAGCGGTTGTATCTTGCGGAGCAATTGGAGGGTGGGGAGCCCCTTCTAATTCCCCACGGTATTGCAATTGCTTACCGTAGCGGTTGCTGCTTGCGGAACAACTGGAGGGTGGGGATCCCCTTCTAATTCCCCACGGTAATGTGGTCTATGATGGGTTGCAGCTACCGGCGAAGGAGTTTGGTTAACGAGTCCCAGACTATCGTCGTGGTCGGGGTCCATCCTTAATTGGTATAAGTGGACCGGCGAGGACCCAGGGTCGGGGTATGCAACAAAGGGTGGGTGTATGAGGTAGCGGAGGAATATGATTGGCTATGACCTTATACCGGGCCCCACACCGAAGGAAGTGTGGACGGGAAAGCTGCCCGGTTGGCACCAAGGTTAAGATCTCTTATGGGTAAAGCAACACACCTCTGCAGAGTGTAAAGAACCGTGACCTGTCACTCCTTGTTCCAGGATTTGGAACTACGAACGTTGCCGGAAAGGAACTCCATGAAGTTCTAGTAAACCGGTGAAGATCGACGGACATAGTTCTTTGAAATAAAAGCAACCTCTTGAAGAAATGTTTATCAAAACTTGCATTGGTATTAGACTTTACGGTCTAATATCGTAGCTAGTGCATTAAACACCTCTTTTCTATAATGAACTTGTTGAGTACGCTCGTACTCATACCACTCTTAAATCCCACTGCTTAGATTGTCCGAACCATGCGGAGGAGGACAACGACAACCCTGAAGGAGCCGACATCATCGGCTATGAAGAACCAAACTTCTCTGGAGGTGTCGAAGGTGTAGACTACCTTATAGTCCACGGAACCGGGGAGGGTTCCAGAGGAGAACAAGCTTAGACCGATAAGTAGTAGTAGTATCCGAGCAGTACGCACTCTTAGTACTTAACTGCTCGTTGGAATAAATGTATCACCTAGTAAGACTTTTATATTGTAAGTTAAGATGGGTTCGCCTCGAACCCAGGAGTATCCCTCTTAGGACACAAGAGGAGCTCCGAGATGATATGTATATTATGCTTGTAATAATAAATGAATGAGTTATGGACCTGCTATGTTCTGTTGTACTACTCTGAGGGATATAATATTTGCAGAATGATACTTCGTGAATGTTATATCAACGACTGCCATACTACAACATGCAGTGGTATGCAGGGTCACCACACAAACCCTGACAGAATAGCTTGATCCTGTTGTATCCAATGTTGGTGGGCCGGGTTTGGTACATGATGGACACCCCCGGCATAAGGCACAACAACATGAGGGTCAGGACACACAATGGTACCATCTACATATCCCATCAGAAGATGACTGCGGAGTAGAGGTCCAACTTGCGCACGCCAGAACAAGTAGTTGTCACTCGTCAGGCGTATAGTAATCGCCGAGGCAATGTTCACCACTGGTGGAACTCCCTGGCTCGGGAAGAGACCTGGCTGAGTCGAGGGTGTCGGCGTGGACAGCTGTACCGATCCAGACGATGGCGGTGTTGATGGCAAGCCATTGACGTCCAGCGGCGGAGTACCGAGCCCTGGCAACCCTAGCATGGGATAGCCCGGGTAACCCTAATAGTTGGGGTACCCATACGGTGGTGTGAAGCCACCTCCAGCAGCATCGTAGCCACCATATCCGCCGTAGCCACCGTAACCAGGGTAGCCATATGGCGGTGGTGGAAAACCCCCTGTGGCCGGACCGTAGCCAGAGCCGGTCGTGGCGGTCACCATGGTGGAGTCCGTCGGAGCTGCAAGGGCGGAGTTGAGCGGGGACCGTAACCAGGGTAGCCATATGGCGGTGGTGGAAAACCCCCTGTGGCCGGACCGTAGCTAGAGCCGGTCATGGCAGTCACCATGGTGGAGTCCGTCGGAGCTGCAAGGGCGGAGTTGAGCGGGGCCAGATGCGGAGAGAAGCCTGGCGGGGTCACCAAGGCAGGCGACGCAGGGATCGGTGGCGGAATGTCACCGCGTGTCGAGGACTCGCCGGTCGATGCGATCGGGGTGATCGTGGGCGCAGCCGCAGGGTCAATCGCGGGCGGCGCAGGGTCACCCGATGCGGGGAGCGTCGCCATGGCGTTCGACGCCATCGACGTGGAGGAGTACGCGGTGGCAGAAGCCGTCGGAGGCGGAAGCGAGAGGGCGGCGGATCGGCCAACCTAGGTCAAGAGCGTTGCTCTGATATACCATGTAAAGTAACTAGGGAAAGAGAGAGATTGCGCTGACCCGACGTGCCTCGTCGGGTAGGGATCGTTTTATTATATATATAAGGTACAAGTACAGAGTCCTATACATATACGTATACAAGTCATACGTATATCCTAACACCTATCTCAAAAGATGAGTCAATCTCGAGCCGCTCACGACACTCGAATTTTTCCTGCGGCTCTATTCGTAGCAGATGTGCAAAAATAGCAGCAAAAATTGTGGTATGTTTCTTTGCTGCGCTGATAGCTACGTATATCCTAACACCTATCTCAAAAGATGAGTCAATCTCGAGCCGCTCACGACACTCGAATTTTTCCTGCGGCTCTATTCGTAGCAGATGTGCAAAAATAGCAGCAAAAATTGGGACAGGGTGTTTCTGCACCCGGGTGCATATGCACCCTTTATTTGAAATACATATTAAATATATTTACAAATGTCAAAAATATAAATAAAAATGCCGCATGTATACCTTGACATGTTACATGCTCACAAAGTTGTCTCAGCAAAAATCAAGATGTTTTGTACCCTGTGCAAAAAAGACAAATTTTTGGTGCTAAAATAGTCTATTTCTCGAGGCATTATTTATCTTTTTTACACAGGGTATAAAAATTGTCGGTTTTATGTGAAACTTTACGTGCACACATAGAACATGTCCCTCTACATGCTAAATTTTTTTCCTAAATTTTTTATATTTTTGAAATATGTTTTATACATACCGGGTGCATATGCACCCGGGATCAGTTTTGATTTTCTGCAAAAATTGTGGTATGTTTCTTTGATGCGCTGATAGCCTAAACCTCCACTCCCCTTCCTCCGCCGCTTCTCCCACACCTCTCCTTGACACCGGCCATGGCAGCGAAGACAGAACGCGACCTTCGCTTCCATTGTTGCAAAAAAACTGTGATTACCTCTTACCGGTAACAATCTGCACTGCCTTTTTTTTTTGTTTATATCCATGCAGTGTGGTCTACTTTACATAAGACGCCGCTGCTTTGGAGACCAGATCGAAGTATTATATTCTTGGTCCATGGACGATCAGATCAAACATTCCTTTCTTCTCCCACAGTCCTAGGGATCTTCTCGTTCAAAATAAACAGCGTCTCCTTTACGACTCTGATCTAGAGGGAAAAAAGGGAAAGCTACACACTACTAGGATCCAGGGATTCCTCCTCGCCCTCCCTTTGGTTTTATCGAAAGAGGCGCTCGTTCCTTTTGATGATTTGATCCGAGATCGATCGGTATCCTATTGCGCTGCGGTGCTTGCTCGTTCTTTCATGCGCCGACTGAGCCGAACGATCTCGCTTTGTCAGTGAGACCGAGTTTATATTCGATTTAAACGGGGCTGAAACTAGAGGAGACGAGGATGCTTCGTTGTAGCCATGATCGCTCAGTTCGATGGCCAGGCTGATGCGTCGCTTTTGCTCCCAGTTTTTGTTTCTACTAGTGCTTCAGTCGTTGTAGAAGGCTATGTGTGGATCTAGGAAACTACGAAGAACAAAAATAGCGGCGAGGCTGTCAGCGTGAGAAAGGGCGGTAGCTGCTTTGCTGACAAAAGCGACGTGAGCTAAGGCACTCTGCAGGGGTAGTATGGACGAGGAGCCACGCCGTCCATCTTCTGTCGAAGCTACGACTACTGTACCACGGCGACTGCTGCAGCGAATTGTATGAAGAAGACAGGCCATCCATTACCACATCTTTACTATTATATTGGAGTTGGTCGTAGGTCATACAACGCGTTTGGTGAGGAGATTCGGATCATCCTAACCGCTCAATCTACATCCAACGATATAGTAGCTTGCTGTAATCCCGGCTGAGCTAATTACGGCTTCATGCCACCGATAAGTGAAAAATAAACTCCACCACGAGAAAGCCGACCCCCCGACCCATCATCCCCAACTTCCTCCCGTGAACGCCGCCGCTCCCGTCTCCCTCACCCAGCCCACCCTCCCGCCTTCCCCGAGGACGCCAAGCAGCAGGAGTCCTTGGCTCACCACGAGAAGGCACTCGGGGCCCCTGGAGGAGTCCCACATCCACGGAGGCTGGTCACTCCCGGTCGCGCGCGCCCTCCGCTTCGCCATTGCCACGGCCTCCCGCCTGGGCCTCCTCTTCTATAGCATGTACCCTGTAGTCTCCGGTAGCCGTCGCGAGATCTTCGATTCCTCGTTGGGCGGGGGCGCCGAGATGGCTTGGGGGCTAGATCGACGACCGTGGGGCCTAGGTCAACGGGCGACACATCTTCATCGAGCTGTCCGTTGAGAGGAGGTGCGCAGGCTGGACTAGCGTCCATCCCGGCGGCGGATCGGCGGAGGCGGCAACGCGAGTGGTGTCGACCTGGGCAGCGTATCCTCCTAGATCGGCGCCGTCTACTAAGATGATGGCGACGGGCGATGGTGCGGAGTCGATATGAGGCCATCTCGCGCGCGTTTGCAGGCTAAAAGCCAGCGCCTGCCATGGCTCACCGTCATGCGAGGTCCTCGGCGCCAGCGCAGGCCGCGAATGCCACTGCGGCGGGCACGACGTCAAAGATGACGACATCGTCGTCTGCCATGGCCGGGAACAACGTCGCGGCCTTGCGGAGCAAGCCCAGCGCATTTGCCCAGTCAACATGCCCGACTAACAGAACACGTCTGGCGCCGGGTCGCCAGCGAACAGAGTGCGTGCGGCGAACGGCGGGTCGCGGCTCGCGAGGTAGAGCGCGGCGATGCCGAGCTTGGGCGTGCAGCACCTGGCGCGGGGTACCACGCGGTCGTCAGTCGTCATTGGTCTGACGCCTTAGAACGTGTACCGGTGCACGGTGCCGGGATTGCATGTGCGACCAATGGAGGAGCCATTGGTTTGTTGTTGGCTGATTGCGAGAGGCGGGTGTTTGCTAATCTATTGCTGATTTCCAGAGCTGCCAGAATGCTTTCACAGGTATAAGTACCATTGTATCTGCATTACAGATTCGACAGATTCGTGGTTGCTGGATTGCAGCCTTGAATTTTAGCCAACAATCAAATATATATGCAAGCGTACTTATTCATGTTTATAGTTTTGTACACACAATCTATGTTTATTTGACTTGCGATGCCTTTTTTGCAGGCTTCAGCAAACATTAATTCCAATTCTTCCTCCAATCCTTGGTGAGGAGATGCTACTTATACTTGGCAGTTAGGAGGATGCACGCATGTAACAACCATTTATCAAATCTTCTATGTTATTTACTTGCTGACTATTATAGCAGTGTTTTCAGATGTTGAATAATTGCCGTACGCAAACGGACGCGATCCCTCAGCAGTTTTTCAGGGGGCAACAGGGTTCGGAGTTCTTCAGTAAGGTCAAGTAGCTCAATCACCTTTCCTTGGAATACAAGGCCCTGGACACCTACTGGAAGCAGCGGTTCACGTTTCGCCTATGCCGTTTTGGTGAAGATAATACCAAATTCTTCCATGCATGCGCGTCGGCGCGCCTCAGGAAAAATCAGATCAAAGTCCTTCATGATGGAGACAGGGTCGTGTACAACCATGCAGAAAAAGCTGAATTATTGCATAACTTCTATGTTGGCCTTCTCGGCGCCTCCACCCCCCCGATGTGGGGCTTCGACCTTCGCGCCGCCATGCCGCGAGTTGCAGGTTTGCAGGAGCTGGAAAGACCTTTTACCCTGCAGGAGGCAAAAGGCGCCGTTTGGGCTATGCGCGTGGATAGCAGCCCAGGCCCCGATGGCTTTGGCCCCGCGTTCTTCCGCACCTTCTGGGATGTTGTCAGTCCAGACCTCATGGCCTTCCTTCAGGATTTCTTCGACGGGGTGGCGCCCCTCGACGGAATCAACCGAGCGTTTATTTCTCTCATTCCGAAGAAGGAGGATGTGCTAACTGCTGATGGCTTCCGCCCCATCTCGCTTCAGAATTGTGTTATGAAGATTATCACCCGGATCCTTACGACGCGGCTGCAACACTGCATCGAGCGCCTCATCTCCTTTGAACAGTCTGGATTTGTTAAGGGGCGGAACATAGTCGACAACTTCCTCTACGCCGCGGATGTGGTCCAAAGTCTGTCGAGCCCGAGGATCCCCGGCTGTGGTGCTCAAGCTTGACTTTAAGAAAGCATTTGACTCCGTCAACTGGGAGGCGCTGGATGCTATTCTGGATGCACGTGGCCTCGGCCCCCTGTTTCGATCCTGGATCTCCGCAATTCTTAACACTGGGCGGACCGCTGTGCTGCTGAATGGTGTTCCTGGGCGATGGATTTCTTGCAAGAATGGGCTGCGCCAAGGGGACCCCCTGTCACCATACCTGTACTTGGCCGTCGCCGACCTCCTCCCCTGCCTCATCGCCATGGAGGCGGGTGGCGACCGCCTGTTGCACCCCCTTGTTGACGACCTTCCATGTCCTGTGATCCAGTATGCAGATGATACCCTTCTGATCCTGAGAGTTGAACACTCCCAAGTCCGTCGCCTCCGCGAGCTCCTCGACCTCTTCTCGCAGGCCACGGGTCTTCACATTAACTTCCACAAGAGCACCTTCGTCCCCGTTGGTGGTGTCACCTCTGAGCTGGCATCGGATCTTGCAAGCATCCTCGGCTGTCCCGTCTCATCCTTCCCGCAGACATACCTTGGATTGCCGCTCTCGGACCACAAACTGCCTGCGGCTGCGCTGGAATTCCTCTCCGTCAAGATCTCCAAGCGCATCCCCGGATGGCGGACGTCCTTGCTCCCAATAGGCGGGCGCCTTACCCTCACTACGGCAGTCCTGTCAGCCCTCCCGTCATTCGCCATGTCTGTTCTACCAATCCCGAAAGGGACGCTCTCAAAAATGGACAGGCCTCGACGGGCGATGCTCTGGAAGGCAAAAGATAAATGCTCCGGTGGTGACTGCCAAGTTGCCTGGGACTATGTCTGCCGTCTGCGGTCCGAAGGGGGACTGGGAGTCATCGATCTTGGTCTCCAGAACAAATGTCTCCTGCTGAAAGCGTTGCATGGTTTGTTCACTGGACGGGACTCCCCGTGGACCAGGTGGGTGAAGCGCAGTTACCTCGGTGCCCGCCCGCAGGTGGCCACCCCCGCTTGGAAGTGCTTCCAGTCGCTCATTCCACTATACCGCTCCATTACAAGAGTTGAACCCCGCGACGGGCGCACCACCTCGCTCTGGCACGATGCTTGGACTCCGTTGGGCCCCCTGTCGGCAGCCCTCCCCACGGCCTTCTCCCACTGCCTCCGCCCCCTCGCCACTGTTGCCGACGCCCTCGAGAATGGAGTGGTTGAGGTTCCACTTGTTCACCGAGTTTCAGCAGCAGCCGCTGGCGAGATGGAGTTCATCCATGCTTGCCTCGCCCGGATCTCCCTCGCTTCGTCGCCGGACATTCGCTCTGTATCGCTCGGCCCATCGACCGACTTCTCCACTGGAAGCGTCTACCGCTCCCTCCACTCCTCGGGTTGTATCGTCCCAGGGCAAGACGTCAACTGGGCCTGCTTTGCGCCTCTAAAGGTGCGGGTGTTCTTTTGGATACTACGCCTCCACAAGACCAGGACACGGGCGCTGCTACACCGTTTCGGATGTGTGCCCTCCCCGGACTGCTCCTTCTGCCTGAATCAACTAGAGGACACCTCGCATTTGTTTGTTGGATGCCCCCGCCTTCGCCCCCTTTGGAATGTCGTCTCCCCCTCAGGTCGCCCCCATGTGGGCGCCGACGTTCCGGCCCTCGTTGATGCTCTCTCCGAAGACTTACCTCCCATGCACCCGGAAGCGCGCAACACGGTCATCTTAGCTCTCTTGTGGACTGTCTGGAAATCCCGCAACAGAATGGTGTTTGATGCAGATTTTATGTCTACTCCGCGCATTCTAGCCATGTTGGTAGACCATCTCCGCCTGTGGGTCGTCCGCGCCCCCCCTAGGGTCGACACAAGCACCCTGCTCTCTTGGTGCCACGCTATCTCTATCTCTTAGACTCGGTCTTTCACCTCACCCCTGTGTTCCCCTGTATCCAACTTCCCCATCTCTCACTCTCGCTCTGTTTGGGCGCGGTATGCCGCCCCAGACCTAATTTTGTAGGCTTTATGCCCCCCATGTAATCCACTCCGCATTAATGAAAATTGAGTTCAGGTGGGCGATCGCCCCCCGTTGTTTCCTCAAAAAAAAAAAATTGCCGTATTGCAGGTTTTCCTTTATCGCATCACACGGCCATACTGAGTTTTGTTTATGGCATTTGCGCAGGCAGGAGTGGACTGGCTCCAGGTGGTGGTGATCAGCGGGGAGAATGCCGGAGAGGGGTGCGCGGAGCCAGACCTGACGGTGTCGGTATCGCTGCAGGTGCAGCAGCATTTCTGCCATGTCAGTTAAAAACAAAGACCTCTCTTTAGTAAATTTCTTATCTGCTATTGAGGATATCCGTGAAACCCTTTGTCTTAGTTTCTAGCTGTACGTACCACCATTGATTAGGATTCTATGCAGTCTTTGACATGATCAATTGCAGGGCATCAGGTGCATCATGAAGGGCAAGATCGATGTGCATACTCCATTTGGGATCATGGAGCTGTCCATAAATATAATACTCCGTAGTTGGATGCACTTGCCTCAAGAAGGACGACGGACACAACAAGGTATATATACCATATGTTCTGCTTTGAGTTTATTAATTATTAAAAACATTTACATCTTGTTTTTGTATATACTTAGCTCGTCTGGTTCAGTCTTATTTTGACTGGATGAATAACACAAGCTTAGAACCAGTCATTGTATATTTTTCTTTTCCAAAAGATGATAACAATATGTACTTTGAATGGAGGTTTAATGCAGTAAATAGTACACAAGGGAAAATGTTAGCCTTGGACCTCTAGCACTGTTAATAAATGTGTATATTATCCTAAAAAAATTGGGGAACTGATTTTGTCCCCATACAGCTCTTGATCTGTCAAAGGAGAAACGCTTGATTTCTGTCTACATTTCTTCAAGAATCCTGACACTAAGATAAATAAAGCTTGATACTGCATGCATTTACCTTGGTTGTTGTGCATGTGACAACATATTCACCTAGGAACATATGAAGCTGCAACTGTCAAGCTCCTGCCCACTGTACCTTTAGTTTTGCATCTTCCAACTAAACATGTGATTTTATTCGTGTCATTACATACATGTTTTTATCGTTTGTTCTTGCTGTTTTACAATCTCACTTCTGAATCGAATCTTGCATGTTATTTATGTGAACTTATAATATATCGCTACATGAATTCACCCTATTCAATTCAAGCATATGCAGACGGACATGCAAGAAAAGATATAGGAAGAGTTTGTGATTTCATTTGGAAACCATACATATATGATATGATAGTGTTAAATTTTCCATTGAATTTTTCTTTCCAAAGGTATATTGTGCTTCTCCACAGAGTATATTCCAATGATGTTACTGACACCAATATATTTGCATGCATTGTGCAATATGGAAGAGAACTTGTTTCCTCCCGTTCATCGGTTCAGGCTGGATTTATGTGAACTAGAAGCTAGGGTTTTAAGTGCATGGTGTCATTGAGAAATATTTACAACTGTATAGTTAGAGTTTGACAATTTCATCACTGCTCAGACTTCTTGAGTTGGTGCATTCCATGTTCGGCCAAAGCGCACGAAAAATTATCGGGCGAATCAGGTGAACATGAACTTTTCCTTCTTTTTGTCGATGTTCTGTTATAATCATATATAATTTTCCCTTACAACAACAAATTTTTATGCCATATTTTTATTTAATGAACTTTGATATATGTTTCAATTTGTAGTTAATGGATGTTAATTTTGTGGGCGTTTTCGGAAATAAACAACCAACATAGGCCAGGAGGAAATGTTGTTGTAAGTTACAAAAACACAGAGTTTTACACAACATCCATGGAGGGAATATCAAAGCGCGTTGAAAACTCATTGAGTTTTACACAACCAACATTTGTGACGTTGCAAGGGAGTAGAGCTTATCTTTACTATTATATTCCCAGATGCCCATGATTGTTGTCACCGGATCTCCAACACAGCGCCGACGCTTATTGTGTTGCGGTATCCAAGCGTCTGAGGGGTTATTCCTTTATAGTGCAAAATTTGTCATCTACATTGTTGTTTTCTCTCCAATTGTGTTGAACTTGCATTCTTTAGTGAGCAGTTTTATAGTCCAAATAGTTCAGATCCTAACACTAGGCATTATTTTTTTTGTGAAACCTTATCAGTTTTATAAAACTTTATTCAGCACATCATGATCGTTAACTCTTCTTCCAGCGTTGTTCTAGCTTCACTCAAAAACAACTAAACCCAGACATGAGTTTACTGACTACATATCTGTCTGTTGCCATGTGCAAACTTCAGTTAGGATTCAAGCTAGAACAACACCACATGACTGCAACTAATCACGTCTTCCAGCCAGCTTGCATATTTGACAGCATCCACAATTGCTAGGACAATGTGTGGGTGGCCTTCAAAAAGCCCATTCTATGCCTAGAAATGAAGTGTTTATGAATGAGGCCTTGACAAAGAACTTCCCAGACCTAGATTCACTACCTGCACGTATTTGACACCCTGAAGAGATATGTTTACTTCCCCACAAACTTATATTTTATTGAAGATTAGTATGTGGCTCCGTGCCAGGTGCAAGCCTTTGGTGATTATTGATTTGTTTGCATAGAAAATATTGATTTAGAATGTATATTCGTTTGCATATCCTCCACATCACTAGGAGCATTCATGTGCATCATGTTTACATGTGCGATAATGTAATAAAATTTGCGAAGCCGTAGCAACGCACGGGCATTCAACTAGTAACTCCATAATAAGCATGTCATGTTATGTGTTTTTTTCTGTCTTTTGACACTTCGGTAGTTCGGTGCGGTGACATGTGAAATTCGTGTCGTTCCTCCCAGTCCCAGCTGCAGTCTGCAGCGATCCGTAAGAGGAAGCCCAGCCTGACGTGCAAGCAGGCCGATCGACGCTTTCGCGGGCTCATAGCACGGCATGGGCTCTCTATTTCTTCGGGAAAATTTTGTTCTCGCCAATACTTATTTTTGCCCATTTTTTTTCCACTCTAAGTTTTTTTTTTTTGAATAACTACAGGAGAGCTGCTGTGTTCATTGCATTAGAAGAAAAAGGTACAGAGACCAAAAACTGCTCAGTTTATTTAAGAAAAACCGAGCGAAAACCTTTACATCAACAAAAGCACCGCTAGACATAAAGGACGCCAGGAAGGCTAGGAGCGAAACGAACAGAAAAGCACACCACCGGGGCAAGCAGCGTCAGCGAACATCATCCATCGTGCTTACGATGGGACGACTTCGACTTCATTGCAACAGCACTAAGGTGTTATCACCAGAATTTAACCAAGTCTGGAGATGGGCCGTGATTAAATGGGCTTAGAAGATATACATGGAAGTTATTCCCGAACCGGCCTTGTACAAGAAGTTTGGGCAAGATTGCCCGTGTATCTGTAAATATAGTAGGATACGTGTCGGTTAGAATTAAGAGATAGAGTTTAGCTCGTGCACGGTTGGGTTTATTCCCAAGTTAGAAAGTCTACGGACTATAAATATGTATCTAGGGTTATTGAGAAGGAGGACGATCACGTTCACAACAAATCAATCTAGGCGCATCGCCACCCCTTGTTTCGAGGATTTCTCCCGGGTAAGCAACATGCTGCCTAGATCGCATCTTGCGATCTAGGCGATATCGCTTATTCGTTATTGGTGTTGCTCGTGCTGAAGCCTTTTTTATGGCGAGCAACACCCTTATCTTAGGTGTTTTGGGGTTGATCACAATGCTTTCACGGTGCACTTGTTTAGCTACGCTACCCCTTGATATCTAGCCCTTACACCTATTTTAGGTGTAGGGGCAGCATCTTGCTTGTTCATTATTGAGTAGATCTAATCCGTTATAGTTGCTCCTTGTTCTTCAAGGATTGGTTTGATATCTGTATGGTTAGGCCTTATAAACGGGTTGAACGATCCGGTAGTGCGTAAGGTGTGGTTTATTAAGCTCTAGAGGGATTGTTCCGGGGATCAACTTCACGTTGGTTTTTAGGCCTCTTTAGGGCTGGTTTTCCATCATCTTACGTATCTGCTAGGCTCAATTACGCATAGGATGTTCCGATTATACGGTGAAAACCCTAGACTATCGTAGATTAACTTAGCTTGATACTGATAAGGCATGATCTCCATGTCCTTATAAATCTAACATGAACCACGGGGCAATCGGCTCTTTGAGCCGATCCACAGAACAACTTAAGAGCCGATCGGGGCTCGTATTTAATGTTTACGTGTTTGCCATGCAGGAAACTAGTCGAAGCAATCCATCACCTTCCGACCAGGTATAGGTCAGGTGGCACGCCCTCGTAAGCACCGGGACGCGTGTTCCGGGAAGGCATTGCGGGCCGTCGCCCGAGGGACCAGGGTCAGCCGCAATCCTGGGAGCCTCCCGACTCTACTGTGTTGCCCGTCGCTGCTCGCCGGTGGGTTTCTGACCGCAACACATTCTGGCACGCCCGGTGGGACACTCTGCAACAACAACAACATCGACGTCTGCAGCAACCATGTCAAAAGTTGTGGATGAGGTGGTTGGCGAACCAGTCACGTACGCAGATCTGCCCGAAGAGCAGAAGAAGAAGTATGATGAGATGAAAGCCATCTTGGAAGCCGATCTCATCGGCTCTTTTGTAAGGACCCGTTCACATGGCGTAAGGTGGAAAGGGTTCTCCCCTGAAGGTGTTCTTGACGGAGTGGACCTGTCTACCCCTTCGGAGGAACGTACCGCAGCTCGCGCCGGGAAATCAATTACATGGCGGCTCATTCTCTACACCGCTATTCTGAGAGCCTGGTGAATACTCTTGAGCGCTTCGCGGTCCGTGTGGTGCAGGAAATCATGAATCATCAGTACTCCCCGTCAGGACCTACTCCAGGGACTTACCAGGGAGAGATACCGCTCCAAATCAAACCGCCGCTACCATTCGCGCTTGCAGCACCAGAGCCACCGGGTTCACCGGCGTACGTCGTCTACAAGGTTGGAGGCGATCCTAGCGATTGCCAGTTCCTATATGAGCCGCCTAAGGAGATCCCGCATGGATACGTGTGCACATACGTGTCGGACTGCAATGCCCTGGCACGAACAAACCAGATTGCACCAACAGGGATTTCTGGAGCAGACGCTGACAAACAAGCATGGCTGGCAAAATATGCTACTGGAACGAGTCATGAAGGCTCGGTCCCTACAGCTAATACCATGGAACAGATCAGCACCATCTTGAGAGACCAGTTCGGCATCCTGCCGAAGAGGAAGACAATCGGCTATTCCAAGCCGTACCCTGACGAGTATGATCCGATCCCGCTTGCCACCCAAGTATCGGCTCCCTGAATTCTCAAAATTCAATGGAGCAGAAGGAGCTAGCTCAATAGAGTACGTAAGCCGATATTTGGCACAGGCTGGGCTTGATTTCGGTATCGGACCCTTTACGTGTGAGGTTTTTCGCACAATCTCTTACGGGATCAGCCTTTGGATGGTACACCTCGTTGCCACCAAACTCAGTCCGCACATGGAAGCAGCTAGAGGAGCAGTTTCACGTGCAATATCACTCAGAAGCTACCGAGGCTGGCATTGCCGATCTAACACAGGTGCGGCAGAAGCGGGGAGAAACAGTATCTGAATACATCCAACGTTTCAGGACTGTCAGGAACCGATGTTATTCGGTTCGTTTATCTGAGAAGGAAGCGATCGATCTGGCAGTACTGGGCCTCGCAACGCCGATCAAGGATCTGACTTCCCAAGCAGAGTACAGTTCATTGTCGCACATGGTGCAGAAACTCACATCATATGAGCAGCGACACCCTGAATTGTACCAAGACAAGTTCAAGCGTCCGATAGGCCTGGTTGAGATGAAAGAAACTGAAGATCCTGCACCAGACCTAGAAGTAGCTGTAGCTGAATGGGCTCGGGGGGCACACCCCGTGTCCTGCAAATGGGTAAAACCACAAGGGCCTGCAAAAGGGTTTGACTTCGATTTGAGCAAAGCTGAGCAGATTTTCAATCTATTGCTTAAGGAAAAACAGCTGAAGTTACCCGAAGGCCATAAAATCCCTACGAGACAAGAGCCGAACGGGAGGCCGTACGCAAATGGCATCACTCGTTCACCCATACCACCAATGACCGCAAGGTGTTTCGTCGACAGATCCAAATGGCGATAGAACAAGGCCGATTGCTCTTCGGACAGTTTGCCATGAAAGTGGACACACATCCGTTCCACGGCGTCAACATGGTGGAACCTAACCACTCCGCGAGGCGTCGACTCGGATTTCTCATTCGATGTTAACATGGCGGGGCACTGAGCGCCACCATGGCAAGGATAAAGAGGAAAGCGGTCACTCCCGCAACAAGGAAAAGGAGGAGGCCGATCCACGCGGCCGGCCCCGATATGATGACAAGCGGTACCTCACCAAGGAACAAGTGAGAAGCGTGCGATACCAAAAACCACTGTCCACGCACCTCCTCAACAAATATGAATATCAGTATGACCGACGTCGGCAGTACGACAGAAACGACGAGAGATACAATCGGTCTGATGAAGATAAAGGAAGGTACCGTCGGCCCGACAGAGACAACGAAGAACGCGAGCACCGCGCTAAGGAGAGGTCAAGGGAGCAGGAAGACATGGATAGACACTGGGACTGTCCCTTCTTTAAACACTGCTGGGACTCAGGGATGAGCCGATTGCCTACAATCGACAACTGCCCGGAGTGTAGACGCCGGAAGAAGGATGCAGGGGAAGTTTCAGTTTTCAAACGTCTAGGACCTCTCCCGCCACAGAACAAACGTGCTGAGTCCTCTCAAGATGAAGACTTTGAGGAGTCAGAAGATGAAGAAGAGGATAGGTACCACCGGCCAAGGTGGTGCCCCGATGGACTCAGCCACTCCCAAAAGCGTAGGGTTCAGCGGCTGCGTAGCTTGGAGCAAGCCGAAGCGCGATACTTGCACACGTTGAGGAAAGCGCGGCCCGATCTGGCCGTGAAAATTCAGCAGACTTTGGACGAAGAGACTCGTCCACCAAAGAAAGTTTGGCGTCCCAAGCAAGAAAAAGCCGATGTGGGTACATCGGCTGGTACAAACATGGTGTTCTTCCTTCCATCAGAGTTTCGTGCCCCAGGAACGGAAGAAGTGCCGATAGCACAGTTTGACTATGGTCCACAGCCCGTCATCTTTGAAAAAACACGGGAGAAGGGCTACAAATACATGAAGGCCCTGTACCTAAAGGGTTATATCAATGGGCAGCCCGTCGGCAGGATGTTGGTTGACACAGGAGCAGCGGTCAATATAATGCCTTATTCCATGCTACGGTGTTTAGGACGCTCTAATGCCGATCTGATCAAGACCAACGTCACACTAAACGACTTCAACGGCCAATCATCAGGGACGCAAGGTGTCCTGAACGTGGATCTAACCATAGGCCGAAAGACGGTCCCAACAATAGTCTTCATCATCGACAGCAAGAGCACCTACGCTGTCCTGTTAGGAAGGGATTGGATTCACGCCAACTGCTGCATTCCATCTACAATGCACCAATGCCTGATACAGTGGGATGGAGATGACGTAGAAGTCGTGCATGCAGATGACTCGATCGACGTCTCGATAGCCGGCATGAACATTTGGGACTCGGAAGACCAAGAGCCGCTTTCTGGAATTAGTTTGGACGGCTGTGATCGCATCGAGGTGACAAAAAACGGGGTGAGGCTGGTCTTATCCACCGGCCTGATAGAGTAACAAGAGCAACATCCATCGACAGACGTGGCAAGGCCGATCCCTGCGATCGGCCCCAAAAAATAAGAAGCAAGATTCTCACCTCAAACATGTCACGTAGTCATGGTAGGAAGACTCCCTCCTGTAAGGGAGCGCATACAAGTTGTAAACCTTCATTGAGCAACTCAATCAACATGGAGGCCGATTCCAGCAATCGGCCAAAATTATCCTCGCCATACGTTCTGCCTGTGTTCAACGTCGATCTAACAGGCGACGGAAAGCTAGGGTATGGGTTTACGTCAGCTGATGAGCTAGAAGAAATCGACATTGGTCCTGGGGATAAGCCACGACCAACATTTATCAGCAAAAAGTTAGACCCGCATCCGAGGGGCTCGATGATAGCTTTGTTGAAAGAATACCCGAGATTGTTTTGCCTGGGATTATACGAAGATGCCCGGGCTAGACGGGAGCATCATCGAGCATCGGCTACCTCTCAAGAAAGGATTTCGGCCGTTCCGGCAACGAGCACGGCGAGATGAAGGCCGAAATTCTAGAAGAAGTCAAGAAGGAGATTGAGAAGATGTTGAGCGCCGGGTTCATCAGGCCATGCAGGTATGCTGAGTGGATATCTAGTATCGTACCTGTGGAGAAGAAGGACGGCCGATGGCGCGTCGCCATAGATTTTCGTGATCTCAATAGAGCCACTCCGAAGGATGAGTACCCTATGCCGGTAGCTGAAACATTGATCAATGCAGCAGCTGGTCATAAGGTTTTAAGCTTCATGGATGGCAATGCCGGCTACAACCAGATTTTCATGGCTCCAGAGGATATACACAAGACGGCCTTCAGAGTACCAGGTTCGGTGGGCTTGTTCGAGTATGTGGTCATGACATTTGGGCTGAAGAATGTCGGTGCAACGTACCAACGAGCCATGAATTACATCTTTCATGATCTGATCGGCAAGTTGGTAGAGATCTACATTGATGACGTGGTGGTTAAGTCTGTCTCAGTGGAAGGACACCTGGAAGATCTGCGACGCATCTTGGACCGAACTAGAAAGTTCGGACTTAGAATGAATCCAAAGAAGTGTGCTTTTGGTGTAACGGCCGGTCAATTCCTGGGCTTCCTAGTTCATGAACGTGGAATTGAGATCGGCCTGAAAAGTCAAGAGGTAGTGCGAACAATGAAGCCACCTACCACCAAGAAAGAACTCCAAAGTCTCATCGGCAAAATCAATTTCGTCAGAAGGTTCATCTCTAATCTGTCAGGACGAATTGAGCCGTTTATGGGGTTGGTGAAAATCAAACCTGATGAGGAGTTTCACTGGGGGCAGAGCAACAACGAGCGTTTGATGAGATTAAAGAGTATCTAACGAAGCCGCCCGTGTTGGTTCCGCCCTGACAAGACAGGCCATTCTATATTTACCTGTCAGTAGCCGATACTTCTATCGCCTCAGTGGTAGTGCAAATTTATGATGGCATGGAAAGAGTTGCTTTCTACCTCAGCAGAAGGATGTTGGATGCAGAAACGAGGTACCCGGAGATCGAGAAGTTGTGCCTCTGCCTATTTTTTACCTGCACCAAGCTTCGTCACATCTTTATGACGGCAGAAATCATCATCATCTGCAAATCAGACGTCATCAGGCACATGATGTCGGCTCCTGTTTTGAAAGGCCGACTCGGTAAATGGATGTTCGCGTTAACGGAGTTGGATCTCCGATATCAACCTGCGAAAGCAGTCAAAGGACAGGCCTTGGCCGATCTAATCGCTGAACGAATCAACACTAATATAGCAGCACTGTCTATACGTGCATGGGCCATGTTCTTCGATGGGTCAGTTTGCGATGATGGTTGCGGCATCGGCATCCTACTTGTGTCGCCCCGGGGGGCAACCTACACCTTCTCCATCAGGCTATCTACCCCTTGCACCAATAATGTTGCTGAGTATGAAGCAGTGCGTAAGGGGATGGAGTTGCTAATTGAAGCCGGAGCAGAAGCAGTGGAGCTCTTTGGAGACTCAAAGTTGGTGATCTCCCAGCTCACGGACGAATACAAGTGTGAGAGCGAGTCGCTCTTCCCGTTATGGATGCATTGCCGCGAGCTGATGACACAGTTTAGGTACATAAACTTCAACTGGGTCCCGAGGTCGCAGAATACGGAGGCGAACGATCTCGCACAGATGGCATCAGGCTATAAGGAGACAGTGGAAGGAGTCGATGTCCAGATACATTTCATGGAGCCAGACGATTGGAGAGCCGATATCTTCAATTACTTGAAAGATCCGGCTCGGGGGGCACCTAAACGGATAAGGTACAAAGCCATGAAGTATGTCCTTATTGGAGATGACATGTTCTATAGGACCTTGGAAGGGTTACTTCTCAAATGTTTGGGAATAGCCGAGGCAAATCGTCTCTTACACGAGGTACATGAAGGCGCCTGTGGAACTCATCAATCGGCTCATAAGATGAAGTGGTTGATCATGCGATCAGGGTTTTATTGGCCCACCATGCTTGAAGACTGTTTCAATTACTATAAAGGGTGTCAAGCATGTCAGAAGTTTGGGAGCATTCAGATGGTACCCGCATCAGCAATGAACCCCATCATCAAGCCTTGGCCATTTCGAGGATGGGGCATGGACATGATCGGCAAAATCCATCCTGCATCGAGCAAGGGCCACGAGTGGATCTTGGCCATTACAGATTATTTCACTAAATGGGTGGAGGCCGTCCCTATGAAGTCTGTGGCATCGAAGGACGTTATCAGTTTTGTGAAAGAGCATGTCATCCACAGATTTGGGATTCCCCAGACCATCACGACCGATGGAGGTTCGGTTTTCGTTTCTCGCGAGTTCAGAGATTTCTGCGAGAGCATGGGAATTAAGTTGATCCGATCATCCCCATACTATGCTCAAGCAAATGGGCTGGTGTTGGCGTCAGAAACCCACCGGCGGGCAGCGACAGGCAACACAGTAGAGCCGGGAACAACTAGGGTTGCGGCTGGCCCCAGTCCCTCTGAGCGACGGCCCGCAAAGCCTTCAGGTCACACACCCGATGCTTTCGCAAGGGCGTGCCACCTGACCTATACCTGGTCAGGAAGGTGTGGATGATGCCTCGCTTAGTTTCTGCCGGGGCACACACGTAAACGTTAAATACGAGCCTCGATCGGCTCTCAGGTTATCCTGTGAATCGGCTCAAAGAGCCAATCCACCCATGATTCAGACAAGGTGTCCGAATATATGGTGGTCCTGCTTGATCAAGATAAAGCTAATAAGATCTACGACGATTTAGGGTTTTCACCGCATAATCGGATCATCCTACTCACGATTGGGCCTCGCGCTCGCGTACGGTGATCGTAAGCCGATCCTAGACAGGGCCTAAAAACCAACACGAGGTTGATCCTCGGAACATCCTGTCTAGGGCTAGCAAACTACACCCTACACGCCGCTGGATCCTCCAACCCTTTGTAAGGCCTAACTATTGCAGATGTTAAACTAATCCTTGAAGAATCAAGGAGCAACCGTAACGGATCGAATCTACTAAATAATGATCAAGCGGGGTGCCACCCCTACACCTAAGATAGGCGTAAGGGCGGCTAGACATGCAAGGGTCGCACTACGATAGCATATTATACGAAGAACAATGCTAACCCTAACATGCCTAAGATAACTACGTTGCTCGCCATCAAAAAGGCTTCAGTACGAGCAACGCATGAACAACGTGATAGGCATTACGCTGCCTAGATCGCAAGATGCGATCTAGGCAGCATGGTGCTTACCGGAGAAACCCTCGAGACGAAGGAGTTGGCGATGCGCCGAGATTTGTTTGAGGTGAACGTTGGTTGTTGTTTATTCCATAAACCCTAGATACATATTTATAGTCCAGGGGACTTTCTAATGTGGGCGTGCACTAAACCGTGCACGGGTAAAACTCTAATTTCTAAACTAAGATACGATCTAATATGTTACAGATACATGGGCAGTTTAGCCCAACTCCTTCGTGCCAGGCCGCTTCAGAGATCCTCCACGCATAATCCTTCAAGCCCATCTCACTTACGGCCCACCTCCTGATTTGGCCAAAATCTGGTGATAACACATGCCCCCCTGGTTTTGGTAATGATAATTTCAAAACCACTCTGTCTTTTCCTCCGAGGGGTCACGTCGTGGCAGAGTAAAACCGTCGCAGTATTTTTTCATCATGACGACTTGCCCTCCCATCTTCTCTGCACGATTTGACAGTTTTTGGCACCACCTCCTCGAAAACTGTTCGAACATTAAACCTCCACTTCTTTTATTTAACCGTACTGAACAGTTCTCCTTTTTATCCCCTCCGCATTAGCACTCCAAAAAATCCTCCTCTGCCACCATGTCTTCTTCCTCTTCCTCCTCTTCTTCATCGGATCTTTCCTATGTGTCCTCTCCCATCCGAGAGTCGACGCCCGAGTGGGGTATGCAGGCGGCGTACGATATCCTCGCCCCAACGGCGTGGGACAAAGAGGACCACGACTCCTCTGTCTGGTCCGAGGATGACAAATCCTTGACCGACGGGGAGAGCGACCTCCGCTTCCTTGCTGACGGGGAATCGGAGGAGGAGAGCGATGACGATCGTTTCTCCTGAGCAGACTTCACCTCCTCCGAGGAGGAGGAGAAGGAGGAGGAGGAGGAGGAGAACTCCTCCGACGAGCCCCCGGCCAAGCGCTTCTGCCCCTGGCCGGGGAACCTCAGCGACTTCGACAGCGACGACGACGCTGACGAGGAGGATGAGGACAATGAAGGCCCCGCCGGCGGCCGCTGGAGCAGCGCCGTCAGCGGCGATGCCGGCGACGACGAGGGCAGCAACGGCCCGTAGATAGGACCCTTAGCATAGGATCAGTAGCAGTAGACGGGGCAATGTATCCCCTTAGTACTCCCTTTTGAGAGCAATCAGCTCTTCTATGTAAGAAATCTCGTTTATGAAGAAATTCTCCAATTTGATTTTGCCGATTTCCATTATGCCAATTTAGCCGATTTTCCTTCATACTGATCCCGTCGATCGTCACTTAGCCAATGCTTAATGAGCCGATGACAATGCATTGGTCTCTCATGATCCATTCTTCATCTCTTTGACGTCGGAGTGATCGTGAACTTGGTCGCTGCTCAATAAGTCAATGTCGACGTATCAATCCTTCACGATCTATCTTTCACCTCTTCGACTGACGAATCGGAGCCCTGGTGGACAATGAGGCAGACCAACGCCTTACCGCTGCTGAAACAACTTGCCGTTGAAACCGAGACTCCTGTAGTACATATATCCCCTGCTCTGTTTCTTTACGGCAACCAGCTAGCCTAGAATCAATTCTCCATCGGTGATGATGGATCTCTCTTTTGCAAGAACTCATCGCCTTCGAGAGTAATTGCGTTGCGGGACCAGCCGATGACTCCCCAATCGACTTCTAAAAACAGAGTATTCCACGAGGCCAGCTGCCCCCCGAGCCTCAGCCGAGGTGAAAACAGTGATGAGGACACGTGATTCAGATAAACAGACCCGGGCTCGATCATGTCTGAGAGAGCTATCATGCAGGGCCAACCAGTCGATCACCTTTCTTCCGCTGTCAGCCGGTACTGCAGATGATCACCCACAGTTCAATGAGCAACAGGATGTCTTGTATGCCAACACTCCCCTGATAGCCCTGCCGAACTGGCAACCTGGCAACTTTGCGTGCTTGTACCAGAGTCGATGACTGTGCATCGGCTTTGCATCATGAAACACCTCCAAAAGGATCATAAAACCTGATTATGAATCTTACCAGCCGACCCGGTAGGCTGGCAATCTGGTTTTGGGCAGGTGTTTTCAACAGAGCTCTGGGTTTGTCGCTGAATCTACTTGCATGCTGAAACTGATAACTTTGCAACATCAGCTTCATACAAGTTGTGATGCCGAGCCAGCCGATTCCAACCAAACCGGCTTCCTGCAGCAAAGGATCCTTCAGAGCAAGCTGCCCCCCGAGCCTCAGTCAGCGCGAGGACACTAGTGAGCCAGCCGATTTTGTTTTGTCAGAACAAAGAATCTCTAGGGAGAGCTGCCCCCCGAGCTTTTCCAGTTCAACTCTTGCACCTTGCTGCTCCTATCGGCTCATCATCTTTGGCATCCTGGCGCAACTTCCAGTGAGAATGTTGATGAAGTTTTGATGTTCTTCACAATCTCGGGGTCCACCCTTAAGTCGATGTCTGCACATCGGCTGTGCTTAAATTTTTTTGATTTTTTTTGATTTTTTACGGCCGATTTGCTCACGTATCGGCCCCCATACTTTATCACAGAATATATCTTGACTCGCTTTAAATCCGTATCCTCATGTTCTATCCTTCTATGTGCCCCCCGAGCCGATTCTGTCAAGTAATTTGATGGTATCGGCTTTTCAGGCATTTATTGGATCAACGCCGAATACAGACAAAACGTACGTTGAGGATAATTTTGACCGATTGCTGGAATCGGCCTCCAGGTTGCTTGCTCGATGAAGGTTTTTTGCCATGTTCCTCCATAAATCCCTGGGGCCGATCACTTGGATCGGCATTGCCACATTTGTCCATCGATGTTGCTCTCGTTACACGGTCAGGCCGGTAGATAAAACCAGCCTAACCCCGTTCTTTGTCACGTCGATGCGCTCGCACTCGTCTAAATTGATACCTGAGAGTGGCTCTTGGCCTGATGTCTCCCAAACGTTCATGCCAGCCGTCGAAATCTCGGCTGAATCATCTGCGTGGACGACTTCTACTTCATCTCCATCCCACTGTATTAGGAACCTTGGTGCATTGTGGATGGAATGCAACGATTGGCGTGGATCCAATCTCTCCCTAGCGAGGACAGCATAGGTACTCTTGCTTTGTCGACTGATGAAGAACGTCGTAGGGACAGTTTTCCTTCCTACGGTCGGATCCACACTCGAGAACACCTTGTGCGTCGGATGCTTGTCCGTTGAAATCGCTCGGTGTCACGTTCGTCTTGATCAGATCCGTGGCTGGAGCGTCCTAACCGACGTAGCATGGAGTATGGCATAATGTTAGCCGCCGCTCCGGTGTCTACCAACATCTTGTTGACAGGCTGCCCATTGATGTATCCTCGCAAGTATAGGGCCTTCGGATGCTCGTAGCTTCTTTCTCGTGGCTTCTCGAAGATGACCGGCCGTGGGCCGCAGTCAAGTTGTGCCACGGGTGCTTCGTCAAATCCTGGAGCACTAAACTCTGCCGGAAGGATGAACACCATGTTCGTGCCAGCCGATGTTTCATCATCGGCTTTCCTTTGCTTGGGGCGCCACTCTTTCTTTGGCGGACGCGCTTTTGTCTCCAATGTTTGTTGAATTTTCACGGCCGAGATCGGGCCGTGCCTTCCTCAACGTGTGCGAGTGCGTGCCTCGGCTTCCTCCGGGTTTCGCGGCCGCTGCACCCTACGCTTCTGAGAATGGGCTGAGCCCATCAGGGCACCACCTTGGCCGATGATACCTGTCTTCTTCTCCACCTGACTCCTCGAAGTCTTCTTCTTGAGATGACTCAGCTCGTTTGTTCTGAGGTGGGAGAGGTCCCAGACGCTCGAACACTGAAACCCCGTTTGCTTTCTTCCTTTGCTGCTTGCATTCTGGGCAGTTCTCGATTGTTGGCAATCGGCTCATTCCTGAGTCCCGGCAGTGTTTGAAGAAAGGACAGTCCCAGTGCCTATCTGTGTCGTCTTGCTCCCTTGACCTCCCTCGAACGTGACGATCGTACCCGTCGTTGACTCTGTCATGCCGACGATACCTTCTGTCTTCCTTATCAGACCGACGATATCTCTCATCATCCACGTCGTAGCGCTGACGTCGGTCATACTGCTGTTCGTATTTGTTAGGGAGATGTGCGGAAAGAGGACGTCGATACCGCACGCTTCTCACTTCTTCTTCGGTTAGGTACCGTCTATCGTCATCTTGGGGCCGGTCGCGCGGATCGGCCTCCTCTTTATCCCTGCCACGAGAGTGGCTGCTTTCTGCTTCATCTTTGCCATGGCGGCTTGCAAGCCCCGCCATGTTGATACCAAAGGAGAACTCTGGCTCTCTTAAGGAGTGGCTGAGATCCACCATGTTGACGCCAGGCCACGGCCGTGCGTTCCCATAGAGCTTGACATCGTGTGAGCGGGTCTTTTCAAAGGAGCCGATGAGTTCGGCCTTGAGGACTGTCTTGATCTCGTCATGCTTCTTCTTGAGCTCGTCAGTCAGGTCCTCGTATTTGACCGGAGTGCTTTCCGCCATCTCGGATGTAGATGGCGATGCGGTGGATGTCGAAGATTGTCCCACCGGGCGTGCCAGAATGTGTTGGCGTCAGAAACCCACCGGCGGGCAGCGACGAGCAACACAGTAGAGCCGGGAACAACTAGGGCTGCGGCTGGCCCGGTCCCTACGAGCGACGGCCCGCAAGCCTTCGGTCACACACCCGATGCTTTCGCAAGGGCGTGCCACCTGACCTATACCTGGTCAGGAAGGTGTGCATGATGCCTCGCTTAGTTTCCTGCAGGGCACACACGTAAACGTTAAATACGAGCCTCGATCGGCTCTCAGGTTATCCTGTGAATCGGCTCAAAGAGCCGATCCACCCATGATTCGGACAAGGTGTCCGAATATATGGTGGTCCTGCTTGATCAAGATAAAGCTAATAAGATCTACGACGATTTAGGGTTTTCACCGCATAATCGGATCATCCTACTCACGATTGGGCCTCGCGCTCGCGTACGGTGATCGTAAGCCGATCCTAGACGGGGCCTAAAAACCAACACGAGGTTGATCCTCGGAACATCCTGTCTAGGGCTAGCAAACTACACCCTACACGCCGCTGGATCCTCCAACCCTTTGTAAGGCCTAACTATTGCAGATGTTAAACTAATCCTTGAAGAATCAAGGAGTAACCGTAACGGATCGAATCTACTAAATAATGATCAAGCGGGGTGCCGCCCCTACACCTAAGATAGGCGTAAGGGCGGCTAGACATGCAAGGGTCGCACTACGATAGCATATTATACGAAGAACAATGCTAACCCTAACATGCCTAAGATAACTACGTTGCTCGCCATCAAAAGGCTTCGATACGAGCAACGCATGAACAACGTGATAGGCATTACGCTGCCTAGATCGCAAGATGCGATCTAGGCAGCATGGTGCTTACCGGAGAAACCCTCGAGACGAAGGAGTTGGCGATGCGCCGAGATTTGTTTGAGGTGAACGTTGGTTGTTGTTTATTCCATAAACCCTAGATACATATTTATAGTCCAGGGGACTTTCTAATGTGGGCGTGCACTAAACCGTGCACGGGTAAAACTCTAATTTCTAAACTAAGATACGATCTAATATGTTACAGATACATGGGCAATTTAGCCCAACTCCTCCGTGCCAGGCCGCTTCAGAGATCCTCCACGCATAATCCTTCAAGCCCATCTCACTTACGGCCCACCTCCTGATTTGGCCAAAATCTGGTGATAACAGCTGGCTGAAGCATCCAACAAAAGCCTTATCAAGCTGATTAAGAGAAAGATCGACGAGTACCCTAGGCGTTGGCACGAGGTTTTGTCGGAGGCTTTATGGGCTTATCGCATGTCATGTCATCGAGCGGTAAAAACCTCGTCGTACCATCTGGTCTATGGACAAGAAGCCGTGTTACCCTGGGAGATCGCGGCTGGGTCGAGATGTGTCATGTTTCAGAATGACTTGACAACTGAAGAGTATGCAGCCTTGATGAGTGATAGCGTTGAGGATCTGACGGAACTTAGACTTTGGTCACTTGAGAAAATTAAGGAGAACAAGGCCAAGGTGGCTCGTGCATATAATAAGAAGGTGAAGCCAAAAGAGTTCCATGTTGGTAATCTGGTATGGGAAGCTGTATTGCAGTTGGGGACTAAGGACAAGGCATATGGTAAATGGTCTCCAAATTGGCACGGGCCGTACAGGGTTGACCAAGTCCTAAAGGGCAATGCATATATGCTCGAACAGTTGGATGGTGTGAAGTTCCCGGTGGCCGTCAATGGCCGGCATCTCAAGAAGTATTTCCCAAGTATGTGGGATGATGGGCGATGAAATACGGGGGCGATTTAAAATCGGCCGGTAAATTTTTTCATCAACTTGAGCGAGTGGAATATGGGGGCCGATGTATGAAATCGGCCGATAAAAAAATCTAAACAAAAGCATAGCCGATGCAGCGACCATCGACTTTAGAGCTGAAAAGCCGATGCGGAGCCATCGACTATAGAGGAACAAGCTCGTTATTTCAGGTCACCATTCAATTTTACATTCGATTGAGGGACTGGCCTTGTTGGCGTTTTGGGCAAAGACCGATGTATTGCCATCGGCTTTTCGAGCAATGATTTATTTTGACGATCGGAAGAGTTAAGCATGGAATCCTTCTTCATTGATTTAAAAAGGGGAATTTTTACAAGGAAGAGCCGATTGCTCAGGAACGGAGGAACAAAAGGAGGACAGATTGCTACTACTAGTCCTATGCTAAGTGGTCCCTACTCTAAGGACCGTCGCTGTCCTCGTCGTCGCCGCTGTAGCCGCCGCCGGTGCTGCTGCTGGCGAGCTCCTCGTCGCTACTGCCGTAGCCCTCAATGGGGGCTTCTTCCTCCTCATCATCGTCCTCTTCGTCGTCATCCGACCAGGCCCAGCCGCGGAAGCGCTTCGCCGGCGGCTCGTCGGAGGAGGTGTTGTCCTCCTCTTCCTCCTCGTTGGAGGAGGCGTCGTCCTCCTCATCCTCCTCTTCTTCCTCTTTGTCGGAGGGGGTGAAGCTACCCCAGGAGAGGAGGTCATCCTCACTCTCCGCCACCAGTTCCCCGTCGATGAGGAACCGGAGGTCGTCCTCCCCATCGGTCAGGGGCAAGTCGCCATCTGACCCGACGAGGGCCTCGGGTGGGCCATCTGGCACGAAGTCGAAGTCCCACTCCGACTCATCCCATTGGTCGTGCTCTGGCATCGGCTCGCTTGAGGAAGAAGATTGGTGTTGGGGGGATGACCCCCGGTATGCCAAAGGCATGCAAAACCGGATGGTTTGAGCCATCAAGATACCGGTTTATTGTTCGTGCCGGAACACAAGATAAGAACTTAGCCAAGTGAGACCAAGCCGGTATCCCCAAGAGGGGTATGCCGGAACCGGATAAGAAGATACCGGGCCACCGGAAGGAAGAGCATGTTGGCAGGACTGGTCAAAGATCCTCTCCAGAGCTAGAAGACAAGGATGAGCTAAGCAAAGTAGCTTTAAATGAAGGGCTGACGATAAAGAGAAGGATGACGGTCAAAGAAGCCGGAGGACGTCAGCATCCCTGATTAAAGAGAACTCCGGTGTCTTCTATGATTAAAGTAGCTTTGTAAAGTAGTTTGTCTAGTCAAAGATGCCATTAGGGTTTCTTGCCCTGTAAGCCACCCTCTCCCCTATATAAGGAGAGGGGGCAGCCCTTCTTACGGGCGGACACACGAAGAGAGCTAGGTCTAGAAGAACACTTGTACTGAGAAAACTTGTATCCTGTTAAGATCAATAAAGAAGATGATCTAGAGCGAGTTCTTCCTTATGTCTTTCTTCTTGAACCTCTAGCCTTGGTTAAGTTCTTGAGGAAACCATCCGGAAGTTCATCCCATCTAATCACAAACCCTCCCCCGAATCCTCTTGCGTCCATTCGGCCCCAACTTAAGCCATCCTATGGCATCTGTCTGTTCACCACGACGACAATTGGAAGGAGAGAGCCGATGCAGCAGAGGAGGAGGATGAGTCCATGGTGGAGGAGGGCTTTTCGGTGGCTAGTACTGAGGAAGGGGATGAAGAGGCGAGTTGCTCGACGCGGTTAAATAAAAGGGGATATAGTGGAGATTTAATGCTGTGGCGGTTTTCGAGGACATGGTGCCGAATCTGTCAAGTCGTGCAGAGAAGTTGAGAAGGCAACGCATCATGATGAAGGATGCCCGGCGGTTACTGCTCCGCCACTACGTGACCCTACGAAGAAAAAACGAGTGGTTTTGAAATTATCATTGCCAAAACCGGGGGCATGTGTTATCACCGGAATTTAACCAAGTCACGGGGATGGGCCGTGATTAAATGGGCTTAGGAGATATACATGGAAGATATTCCCGAACCGGCCTTGTACAAGAAGTTTGGGCAAGATTGCCCGTGTATCTGTAAATATAGTAGGATACGTGTCGGTTAGAATTAAGAGATAGAGTTTAGCTCGTGCACGGTTGGGTTTATTCCCAAGTTAGAAAGTCTACGGACTATAAATATGTATCTAGGGTTATTGAGAAGGAGGACGATCACGTTCACAACAAATCAATCTAGGCGCATCGCCACCCCTTGTTTCGAGGATTTCTCCCGGGTAAGCAACATGCTGCCTTAGATCGCATCTTGCGATCTAGGCGATATCGCTTATTCGTTATTGGTGTTGCTCGTGCTGAAGCCTTTTTGATGGCGAGCAACACCCTTATCTTAGGTGTTTTGGGGTTGATCACAATGCTTTCACGGTGCACTTGTTTAGCTACACTACCCCTCGATATCTAGCTGCCCTTACACCTATTTTAGGTGTAGGGGCAGCATCTTGCTTGTTCATTATTGAGTAGATCTAATCCGTTATAGTTGCTTCTTGTTCTTCAAGGATTGGTTTGATATCTGTATGGTTAGGTCTTATAAACGGGTTGAACGATCCGGTAGTGCGTAAGGTGTGGTTTATTAAGCTCTAGAGGGATTGTTCCAGGGATCAACTTCACGTTGGTTTTTAGGCCTCTTTAGGGCTGGTTTTCCATCATCTTACGTATCTGCTAGGCTCAATTACGCATAGGATGTTCCGATTATACGGTGAAAACCCTAGACTATCGTAGATTAGCTTGATACTGATAAGGCATGATCCCCATGTCCTTATAAATCTAACATGAACCATGGGGCAATCGGCTCTTTGAGCCGAGTCCACGAAGCTAACTTAAGAGCCAATCGGGGCTCGTATTTAATGTTTACGTGTTTGCCATGCGGGAAACTAGTCGAAGCAATCCATCACCTTCCCGACCGGGTATAGGTTAGGTGGCACGCCCTCGTAAGCACCGGGACGCGTGTGCCAGAAGGCATTGCGGGCCGTCGCCCGAGGGACCAGGGTCAGCCGCAATCCTGGGAGCCTCCCGGCTCTACTGTGTTGCCCGTCGCTGCTCGCCGGTGGGTTTCTGACCGCAACACAAGGTCACTCCAAACATGTCGCATCGATCACAATTGCCATGATGATGAGGACATCCCATCTCTTGATACAGCCGCTGTACCTACAGCCACACAATTACAAGGACCAATCACTCGAGCTCGTGCCAAACAACTTAACTATCAGGTACTTTCGTTTCTTGGAACTATTCCTCACATACATGAGAATATGATGCTGCCTAAATCAGATATGTTTGTTACTCTTAGGAATGATGGACCAAGCATGGATGAGGAGGACAAGCATTGGAGCATGATCACGCATGGAGGAGATGGCGAGCAAGCGTTTGAGGATTGAAGATGACGCCGCAAGTGGAGATTTCAGAACTTTGAAGCCACCATAAGAAGAGATGAAGACATGGACGAAATATAGAGTTTCCCACTTCATAATTTCGTCCATAGCATATTATGGTGCTGCGTCACCTTTAGTTTTGGGCCAGGCCCATGTCATTTTCGCAGGAATTAAGTCAGGCCTTTTTTTTTAGAGTCCGTATTGAAGGGGGAAAGGCCTTCTAGGGTTTGGTTCGACCACCATACGTATGGTTGGCCGAAACCCCACCTTTTCCTCCTTTAAATACCCCCATAGCCGTCACGTTTAGACTGGGATTTTGATTAGATTAAAAGTTAGCCATTGCTGCAACTCTCGTGTACTTCTTTTGAGGCCAACGCCCCGAACAAGACCGACTATTCGGAATCCCACCTTTTCAATAAAGCTTTCATCTATATCCGCAATATTCTGATTGCATTATTAGTTCTTACTTGTTCTCGATTTCAGGTAGGAATTAAGACCCTCGCTGGTCAGGCTGATCGTGCATCCGCAAGATCGGTAACTCGCTTGTCCTAGCGATTGCATTGGCGCACGAGCTTTGCACGTGTAGTCGGATCGTCAAGCACGAACTCCACCAACAAATCGACGCTATCATACTCTCATCGAAAGATCGGCCACCTTTGCCTTATCAAGTGGTATCAGATTTCAGGTTGCTCGGTGAGATTTTACTGTTTCCCTAGTGTAGATTGCATCTGCCATCATACCCATAAACCACGAAAAAGCCGAAAAAAATACAGTTAGGGTTTAGATCATATCGTCCCATAAACCCCCTGCCACGCCTTGCATTGTCTTTTCAGTTTTGCATAGTTGAATTTGTGTCTGCATCTTCGTGTCGAGTTGCTGGTCTTAGCGTCTAGTTCCTTTAGAGTTTCGAGTTCTGGTCATATTAGTCACGCCGCCGCCGCCGCCACTCGCACCATACGCAGAACACCGCCATTATTGCCATATACTTCCGCCATCGCCATATACACCTGCCATATACACCTGCCATATACTTCCGCCATCGCCAGATACGCCTGCCATATACTTCCGCCATCACCATATACACCCGCATCTACCATATACCCTGTGTCCTACCGCGACACGGATTCGTGCTGTTTCTCTGCCACGACAGAGCCCGTGTAGAATTAGGTTTTCTTGTTTTTCCTACTTAGCTGTTACCTTCTAATATCATCTTGCGCTGCAGAAAAATTTCCGTGAGATAAGTTTCGGCCGCCAGTAAAGAATTGGAAGGAGAGCAAAAAAAAAAAAAAAAAATTCTGGCTACATTGGTTTTTCACTTTGGCGATCACTTTTCGCCACTGGCCGTTATAGCGACATTTTTTTGGCGCCTGCGCGCTTTCCGGAGCACCTCCGAAATTTCGACCAAAATTTTCTGAGGCTATACTGTTTTTAGACCTTGGGGATCAGTTTGAGACACTTACCATCATAGTGATTTTTCGCACCTCACGTCGCCACCTCATCGCCACCTCATCGCTGCTAGTTGCTTGTGTGCCGCGCCGTGACCTCGCTAGTGTTCTAGGCTCGCGTCTCTAGTACGGTCTAGCCTAGGACCGAGCCACGATGCCGTTGTTGAGCATACTTTCAATACTTGCATCGCTTGTTTTGACAATTGCTGTTTTTGCTACCATATATTAGCCATCCTACAGCTCCACATATTGTCTCCACGTGCACTGTGTCGACCCCAGGTAATCGCTTTGGCAATCTTTGGAGAAGCTGATCTTTGTTGGTTGCCGTATCACCTTCCTCCTGTTTGGTAAGAACTTGTAAGAGCTTTGTATTTTGCTTGACGAATTGCGCGTGAACCACCATATTCCGTAGTTTCTAGGCATATACATTTGTGCTTTTTGAGTACTAACCATGTCAGGACCTACACCGGCCGATGTTGACCCGGCCAAGATGACGAGTGAGGAGTTGCATGCTCACTTCACCCACCTTTTGGGCGGACATGCACGTGACACCGATGCGCGCATTGGTGACGTGGATGCCAAACTCACCGACGCGCTGGACAAGCTGGATGGCCTCGAGGCAGCTTTCACCTCCAAGCTCGACGCCAAGTTCCAGGAGCTTTTGACTCGGTTCCCGCCGCCTCGCGCCAACGTGCAACGCCGTGCACGCCGCGTTCCTCGTGCGGACGTTCCTGCGGGTACCGCTCCTGCTGCAGCAGCCGCACATGACGCACCTTCTGATGAGGGATACGAAGACTATGAAGGGGACGCGGACGAGCAGGTAGATGAGAACATACTGGACGGCGAGGAAGTCCAACAACCTGCACCTGGTCGTCCACGGCAGCTAAACCGCCACGCTCGACCACCTCCACGCCCGGTACGTAATGATGATGATCATGTTGCTAAATTGAAACTGAATATTCCGCCATTTGAGGGTAGATATAATCTCGATGCATATCTTACATGGGAATTGGAAGTAGAACAACGCTTTGCATGTTTAAAATACCACGATCACTTGCGTGTTAGTGCTTGCTACTTGTGAGTTCACAGATTTTGCATCTATTTGGTGGTCTGAATATTGTAGAACACATGCGGCAAATATTCTCGCTACTTGGACTGGGTTAAAACTTGTTATGCGTACTCGTTTTGTTCCTCCACATTATCAACGTGATTTGCTGAAAAAATTGTCTCGCTTAGAACAAGGGAAAAATTCTGTAGAAGACTATTATCAAGAATTGCAAACTGGCATGATTCGTTGTGGTATTGTAGAGGATAATGAGGCTATGCTTGCTCGTTTCTTTGGTGGTTTGAATAAAGAGATTCAGCATATTTTAGATTATAAGGAGTACAACACTATTACTCGCTTGTTTCATCTTGCTTGCAAAGCTGAACGTGAAGTGCGGGATCGTCAACCACCATGGAGAAGAACTAATGTTTACGCAGGTCGTACATCGTCGTGGTCTCCGCGACAATCGGCGCCACAATCTCGTGGTACTGCACCAGCACCTACTACCTCCAAGTACACCGCGCCTGCATCACGAGCACCTCCTGCCTCTACACCAACACCATCGGCTGGTCCTCCTCGGAGTTCATCTTCCATGGCCTCCACGGGGAAGACACGCGACATTCAATGTCGCAAATGCTTGGGATTTGGTCATATAGAGAGAGAATGCAGAACCAAGCGTGTGATGTTGGTGCGTGAAGATGGAGAATATGATTCTGCAAGTGACTTTGATGAAGATACATTGGCCCTTATTGCTGCACGTGATGGTGCCAACTCGATTCCAGAGAGAGATGGAGGTAATGGAAGCCGACACAGCTGATCGAGTACAGGAGCTTAGTGGCACAGCGTGTGTTGAGCGTACAATTGAGCAAAAGCGAGCATGATCAACGCCATCAACTCGTTCCAAACAAGAGGCGTTGTAAAAGAGCGAGCTATAAGGATCATCATTGATGGAGGGAGCTGCAATAATCTGGCTAGCGTTGACATGGTGGAGAAGCTTTCTCTCCCTACAAGACAGCGCACACACCCATACTACATTCAATGGTTTGAGAGCTCTCGAAAGCTCAAGGTAACAAGAACTACACGTGTGCATTTTACTATTGGTACATATTCTGATTTTGTGGATTGTGATATTGTACCTATGCAAGCTTGTTCTTTGTTACTTGGTAGACCTTGGCAATTTGATAGAGAATCTGTTCATAATGGTAAAACTAATCAGGTATTCTCTTATGCATGATGGAAAGAAAATTGGTCTCAAACCTATGACTCCTGAACAAATACTAAAAGATGATCTTGCTAGAGCTAGTAGAGTAAAAAACGAGGAGAAACTTAAGAGTGAGAATCAGATTGTTGCTTCAGATTTTGTTCCACATAAGACTAATACTAAATCTGATTCGAACCATGCTACTGAAATTCGTTTGAAAAATCCTTGTTTGCTTGCTAGCAAATCTGATATTGCTGAACTTGATGTGGACACTACTCAATGCTATGCTATCATTTGCAAAGAAGTTCTGTTTTCATTTGAGGATATGCCTCCTTCTTTTCCACTACTGCGGTTGCTAACCTTTTGCTGGAATTCATTGATGTGTTCCCACAAGATGTTCCCCCTGGACTACCACCTATCCGTGGCATAGAACACCAGATTGACTTGATTCCAGGAGCGTCGCTGCCCAACCGTGCACCATACCGTACCAATCCTGAAGAGACGAAAGAGATTCGACGACAAATTCAGGTTCTCCAAGATAAAGGTTACATTCGTGAGTCTCTTAGTCCATGTGTTGTTCCTATTATCTTGGTACCTAAGAAGGATGGTTCTTCACGCATGTGTACTGATTGTAGAACTATTAATAATATTACCATTCGATACCGTCATCCAATACCTCGTTTAGATGATATGCTTGATGAATTGAGTGGTTACTGTTATGTTCTCTAAAGTTGATTTGCGTAGTGGTTACCACCAGATTCGTATGAAATTAGGAGATGAATGGAAAACAGCGTTTAAAACTAAGTTCGGTTTATATGAGTGGTTAGTAATGCCTTTTGGTTTAACTAATGCACCTAGTACTTTCATGAGACTGATGAATGAAGTTTTACGTGCTTTTATTGGACGTTTTGTGGTGGTATACTTTGATGATATTCTGATTTATAGCAAATCTTTGGAGGAACATTTGGATCATTTACGTGCTGTTTTCAATGCTTTACGTGATGCACGTTTGTATGGTAATCTTGAGAAGTGCACCTTTTGCACCAATCGAGTTGCGTTTCTTGGCTATGTTGTTACTGCGCAGGGAATTGAAGTTGATCCAGCCAAGATTGAGGCAATTGAGAGTTGGCCGCAGCCAAAGACGGTCACACAAGTCTTCTATAGGCGCTTTGTGAAAGATTTTGGATCCATTGCTGCGCCGTTGAATGAGCTTACAAAGAAGGATGTGCCCTTTGTGTGGGGCGATGCACAACAAGACGCCTTCATGATTCTGAAAGATAAGTTAACACATGCTCCATTACTCCAACTTCCTGATTTCAATAAGACTTTTGAACTTGAATGTGATGCTAGTGGAATTGGTTTGGGAGGTGTGTTATTACAAGAGGGCAAACCTGTTGCATATTTTAGTGAAAAATTGAGTGGGCCTAGTCTGAACTATTCTACTTATGATAAAGAATTATATGCGCTGGTTCGGACATTAGAAACTTGGCAACATTACTTATGGCCTAAAGAATTTGTTATACATTCTGATCATGAATCTTTGAAGAATATTCGTAGTCAAGCTAAGTTGAATCGCCGCCATGCAAAGTGGGTTGAGTTTATTGAGTCTTTTCCTTATGTTATCAAACACAAAAAGGGTAAAGATAATGTTATTGCTCGATGCTTTGTCGCGCCGTTATACTATGCTATCTCAACTTGACTTCAAGATTTTTGGATTAGAAACAATAAAGGAACAATACTTGAATGATGCTGATTTTAAAGATGTGTTGTCTGAATTGTAAAGATGGTAGAACATGGAACAAATTCGTCCGCAATGATGGATTTGTGTTCCGTGCTAACAAGCTATGCATCCCAGATGGTTCCGTTCGTCTTTTGTTGTTGCAGGAGGCGCATGGAGGAGGATTGATGGGACACTTTGGTGTGAAGAAGACGGAAGATGTACTTGCTGCACACTTCTTTTGGCCACGTATGCGTCGAGATGTTGAGAGATTTGTGGCACGCCGCACTACATGTCAAAAAGCTAAGTCTCGACTTAATCCACATGGTTTATATATGCCTCTTCCTGTTCCTAGTGTACCTTGGGAGGATATTTCTATGGATTTCGTTTTGGGTTTGCCTCGTACACAGAAAGGGAGGGATAGTATCTTTGTTGTTGTGGATAGGTTCTCTAAGATGGCACACTTTATTCCATGTCACAAAACTGATGATGCTACACATGTTGCTGATTTGTTCTTTCGCGAAATTGTGCGTTTACATGGTGTGCCAAATACTATTGTTTCTGATCGTGATACTAAGTTTCTTAGCCACTTTTGGAGATGTTTATGGGCTAAGTTGGGGACTAAATTGCTCGTTTAGTACTACATGTCATCCCCAAACTGATGGACAAACTGAAGTAGTAAATAGAACTTTATCTACTATCGTCATGGGCTGTTTTGAAGAAGAACTTAAAATTGTGGGAAGAATGTTTACCTCATGTTGAATTTGCTTACAATCGTTCGCTGCATTCTACCACTAAGATGTGCCCATTTGAGATTGTTTATGGTTTTGTACCACGTGCACCTATTGATTTGTTGCCTTTACCATCTTCTCAGTGCAAAATAATTTGGATGCTACGAGACCGTGCTGAATTGATACTAAAATTGCATGAGACTACTAAAGACAACATAGCACGCATGAATGCTAAGTATAAAATTGCTGGGGATAGAGGAAGAAAGCATGTTGTGTTTGATGTTGGTGATCTTGTTTGGTTGCATTTGCGCAAAGATCGTTTTCCTGAATTGCGCAAGTCTAAACTAATGCCCGCGCTCGTCTGGTCCTTTTAAGGTGTTAGAGAAAATAAATGATAATGCATATAAACTTGAGCTTCTGCGTGAATTGGGTCCGGTTAGTCCTACATTTAACATTGCAGATTTGAAGCCTTACTTTGGTGAAGAAGATGAGCTTTCGTCGAGGACGACTTCAATTCAAGAAGGGGGCATGATGAGGACATCCCATCTCTTGATACGGCCAGCTGTACCTACAGCCACACAATTACAAGGACCAATCACTCGAGCTCGTGCCAAACAACTTAACTATCGGGTACTTTCGTTTCTTGGAACTATTCCCCACATACATGAGAATATGATGCTGCCTAAATCGGATATGTTTGTTACTCTTAGGAATGATGGACCAAGCATGGATGAGGAGGACAAGCATTGGAGCATGATCACGCATGGAGGAGATGGCAGACAAGCGTTTGAGGATTGAAGATGACGCCGCAAGTGGAGATTTCGGAACTTTGAAGCCACCATAAGAAGAGATGAAGACATGGACGAAATATAGAGTTTCCCACTTCATAATTTCGTCCATAGCATATTATGGTGCTGCGTCACCTTTAGTTTTGGGCCGGGCCCATGTCATTTTCGCGAGAATTAAGTCGGGCCTTTTTTTTAGAGTCCGTATTGAAGGGGAAAGGCCTTCTAGGGTTTGGTTCGACCACCATACGTATGGTTGGCCGAAACCCCACCTTTTCCTCCTTTAAATACCCCCATAGCCGTCACGTTTAGACTGGGATTTTGATTAGATTAAAAGTTAGCCATTGCTGCAACTCTCGTGTACTTCTTTTGAGGCCAACGCCCAGAACAAGACCGACTATTCGGAATCCCACCTTTTCAATAAAGCTTTCATCTATATCCGCAATATTCTGATTGCATTATTAGTTCTTACTTGTTCTCGATTTCGGTAGGAATTAAGACCATCAACTGGTCAGGCTGATCGTGCATCCGCAAGATCAGTAACTCCCGGAGATTGTCCTAGCGATTGCATTGGCGCACGAGCTTTGCACGTGTAGTCGGATCGTCAAGCACGAACTCCACCAACAAATCGACGCTATCATACTCTCATCGAAAGATCGGCCACCTTTGCCTTATCACACGAGCTTGTTCGTCGGCTTCAACAACACCAGAGAGAGAAGACATAACCGAAGGGAGGCGGCATGTGCCGCTCCGGTCTTGAGAGGGCGGAAAACAGGACTCGTCTGACGCCGTCTGCATGTCGAGAGTGCTTTTGCTATCGCCACCACGAGGCAACCCCACGATCACCACAGACTCCAAGAACGTCCGCCTTTGATAGTGCCCGGCCAACCGTTTGACCGCAGTCCAGGTGCTCCCATCAGTACTAAGTATCCAAAATGATGCTTCCAACGAAGTCGCGACATCGAGGATGCCGCCATCGCCACTCTTTTAACATGTTGCTTTTCCCCAATTTGCCCAATTGAGGGTCAAAAGCAAAAAAAAATTACCATAAAATGGGAAAAGGCAAAATAAAATTTCATCAAATTAATTTGCCTTTACCCCATATATATAGGGTAAAACTGATGTGTAATACCCGAAACTAGCGGACAAAAGCAAGATATTAGAATTTACAATGACAAAAGTAAAATGGGTAAAGGCTACAATGGCTGTCTTACCTCAGAAGCTGGTGTGATTAGAGAACGCAAAATACTATGCTATACAATGGATTATCTCTTAGCGGTATCCCCCATAATTATGGTTTGCATATTCCTTAAAATATGTCATGATTAAAAAGTACACTAGAAAGCAAGGTCTAAGATAAATACATATCTAATCTCTTACAATGAGATAAATGTCTTATCTTTCATTCTATGAGAAACCAACACTGTGCTCCAACTCTGCAATTATTCTATGTTGCATTGCTAAGATAAAACTATTGTACGTGACTAAAAACCAGTGTGGCATGTTTTCCCCATATTCCGTTTGTTGTGGCCACCACTCGCTCGCCGTCTTTAACCATTGTGGAGAGCTTGTCACACCTTGTACTCCATCAGGCTACGGCTTACGAAGACATACAATGCTAGAAGAAACCAAATCATATAGAGCGTGTTTGGTAGGTTGCGCTGATTTTTGTGTTCAGTGGAGGCAGACTCCATGGGTGTTAATTAACCCGTTTGGAACGAGCTTCATGCCATTTATGACATTTTGTTTGGTAGTCTGGGTTGCATCACTAGGTAACCAAGTGTCACTTTATTTGGTTGCTCGTATGTCTTGTTTTAGCATTACCTCTTATCTATATGGTGACCTTACATCTCACTTCTCACCTACCACGTTGTTGTCCACGAATCCGAGCACCATGCCGCTGATGAAGACCATGGCCATGGCAGTTACAACCATGCCACCACCAACGACGGTTGCCACGATGGTTACTGCCATGCACGGCCACAACGGTTACCGTCATGGATTGCCACCTCTCACCTACCACAATCATCATCGTGATGTTGTCCATGAAGACGGGCACAAGGCCTACCACGACGACGTGTAGGAATACCATGGTATGACGATGACGAGGGTGGCTACCACCATGGAATACCACCTCTCACCTACCATCACCATGTCGCCATCCACGAAGTCGGTCACAAGGCTTACTACGATGGCGTGCGGAAATACCACCATGCCGCATCGGACACCTCTCCCCCGAACGAATCGAGCTCGCCATGCCTGCCTAGCGAGGTCCTGCCCAACCACTACCCCATTCTCGCTAGGGTTCATCAACGCCGCCGCTGCAGAGGAAGTTCGTCGATTAGCCACAACCATGGACTGGCTGTAATTTCATACATTCTTTTGCACCATTGACTGCCTCTAATTTCAGAATCATGCAAGTTTGTTCGTGTTTTCGTGTAGAGGTTCATGGATGTGATAGTGCTAATTTTAATTTCGTGATATATGTTGCATTGCTGCTACTTTTAGTAATTATTTGTTTTCCCATAATTTATGTTGATTCATTCATAGCTCATTTTCACTAGAATCTAGCACAAGTACTATGTATTAAATATCATTTGTTAGAACAAGTATCTAATTCAGGGCATTACATATACTTATTTGGCAACTCAACCCATCGAAGCTAAATTTTCAGAAACCCAAAATATAGAAAAAACCAGCTGCTAGATAAGCAGAAGGAAAATGCTTATTATCAGGCGGAGGCACCCGGGCTTGCAACCTCCGGTTTGGCAGCGTGACACGCGTCCACCGGGACCACATTAAACCTTATCTCCTCTTCTTCCTCCCCAGAATTTTCCTCCCGAACGTGCTCGCCTCCCACGGTCTGAGGCCGCGCCCGCCGCCGGCTTGACCTCCGCGAGCGCCTCGCCGCCGGCCCTCCACCTCCGCGAGCTGCCCCGCCATGGCCCTCCACCTCCGCAAGCTTCCCCGCCGTCGCTGCCCACCACCGAGCGCGCTCTGTACCGGGGCCGTCACCGACCCGGTGAGGTCGTGCGCCGCCGCCTCCGTTCCCGGTGGCGGTCAGCCTCTACAGGAGCGCGGCGCTGGCTCCTTTCCTCGCGACGGCCGGCCTCGACGCCGCCGCCTTCTTCCTCCGCGGCGTCGGCTCTGTCCGCCACGATGGCCGCCGCCTCCATCTCGGTCGCCGCCGCCTCCTTCCCCCGCGGCGCCGGCTCCATGCGCCGCCTCCGCCCGGGCTGCAAGCGGCCACTGCCGGAGCTGCAAACGACCTCCACCGAGGCGCAAACGGCATCGCCGGGAGCCGCAAGCGGCATCCGGGTGAGCTGCCCTCGGCATGGCCGGGAGCCGCAGCCGGCCTCCGCCGGAGCTTCAATAGGCATCGACCGAGCCGCAAGCGAGCCTCCGCCCGGTCGCAGCGGCCACCGTCGGGCCGCAAACAGCCTCCGACCGGCCGCAATCGGCATGGCCGGGAGCCGCAAACGGACTTTGCCCGAGCTGCAGCCGGCGTCCACCGGAGCTTCAATAGGCATTGACGGGAGCTGCGGACGGCCTCCGCCCGGCCGTAAGCGGCCACCGCCGGAGCCTGCAAACGGCCTCCACCGAAGCCGCAAACGGGCTCCGGCTGAGCTGCAATCGACATCGATGGGAGCTGCAAAGGACCGTCGACCGGCGGCAGCGCTGCTGCAACTCGCGTCGGCGGACCTGCAAAGGAGCACCGTCGGAGCTGGACGCCGCCGCCGGCGCATAGTGACAGGGTCGGCAGAGCGCAGGTGACGGCCCTACCATCGGATGGAGGCGGTATTGCAAGGAGAGGGCGTTGATGCTGCGGTGGTGCTGCCGATCGGAGTTGACGCGTCTCCGGCGAGCTTGCCGGACTTTTTTCTGGGTGCATTGGGGACGGTGGTGCTGTGGTGGTGTGGTTGTTGCCGTCTGTGTGGTGTGGCGATTATTTTGTTCTTTTTCTGTGCAGGAGGTTGAAGAAGTACGGGGTTGAAGATGCACATGGGTGGTGGTCCTCGATGGACACGTGTCGCGATGGGGAGTCGGAGGCACGGGAGAAATTAGCCTCCGGAGGATTATCAGCACTGTGCAG
>NC_061511.1:168000786-168022533 GCF_022539505.1 Lolium rigidum | reverse complement strand
TTAGTGCCGGAAAATGCATAAATACGACATATAATGTGTATAAAACATGTAGATATCATCAATAATGTGGCATGGAACATAAGAAATTATCGATACGTCGGAGACGTATCTGAGATTTGCCTCTTGTCCTTTATGAGGCTTTGGTTTATCCTTGACTCGTCCGGCTTAGTTCATACCGGTATCCCTTGTTCCGGCATACCCCTCCTGGTATGCCGGATCGTACATTCTTGGCGACCCTTAATCCGATCGTCCTTATCTTTGTTGACAACTAGAATTGTCTGGATTACTTGTGTAAATCGGTTTCTAATCACTTGACTTAGGCACTTCTGCCATACCCTTGACCTACCGGGGATCGCCTCCCCGACAAATTTGCTACCATCCCAGTAGGGTCTTAGGTGTGTGCGTGCTTCGTTAAGTCTTGAGTCTTGGACTGCCATTAGGGTACAGCTGGACATGTGTAGATCGACCTGAAAACACAAGGCTAGGCCGGGTCGGGCTTGCATGTCGGGCCAGGTTCAGGCCTGAATTTGGAGCCCGAATGTCGGGCCATGCTAGGCTCGGGCTTGCATAAAACATGATTTAGGACATAGCAGGGTTTTCACGCATATGTGGAACATGGCTTCGTGGATGCTGTCCGAGGTAATGCAACCTCTAATCCAGGTTGTGCAACTTGTTTGGTTGCAAATAATTCCTATTCGACATCAATTGTGAAGCAAAGTCCCTAGTGTTTGCTTGCCCCAAAATTGTGTTTCAACAAATGCCATGGTTGTTTCGTTACTTCCTATTTACTGAATATAATCACCTCCTACCCTTCTTGGTGAGCTTACCCAGTTCACCATATATGCCCACAAGGTGTTCGATGCAATAGGAAATGATCGGACGACAAGCGTAGATCACATAAACAGCAATGCTAGCATTCGGATAATAGTTTTAGAAGTGGATCATAGTGTGGCACCATGAGTTCATGAACGACAACTCATGATGCAACATAAGTTCATCAACCGAGGGGTTGCATAAATACCACCTCACAAAATATACAGACTTTCCATCAGTTCAGATCAAACCTAGCTACTCCCAAAGTATACACCATGGATGAAGTGTTCATCATCAGCAGCAGAACAAGCATGACATCAAGCATTCAATGCTCAGACTCCTCAGAGGTAATACTTCGTCAGGAAGTCAGTGAACAAGGCAATCATATTAGCAGGGGTCATTGCAAGATACATGTTCGCATGTGCCTTGTGATCCATGAGGTGGCTCAGAGCACGGTGGACCGCAACGAGAGTGAGCGGAGCAGCTGGAATATGCCCGACGTAGATCATCTTCATCTGAGCATAGTTCTCTATTGGCTTGTTGATGGGGTCCGCATCCCTAGGGTGAGTCTACAATGATGCGGTTACTTAGTTCTTCGTCATGGGCAAGCTAAAGACATGTAGTGAATGAAGTGAAACAAAAGGTGCACTAATCTAACCTTGATGTGGGCATAGTATGCATCATTGTCCATCATGATTGATGATGTCTTCTCCACCCAACACACATCCTCAAGCATTTTCAGCCTGGAGACATGAACCCACCTTGCTCTTCAGTGCCTCAAATGGTTGTAGAGCTGGTCGAAACCAACTTCACGACCGATGAACTTGAGAACAGCCTCAACAATTGCTTTTAGGTCGTGGTGAATGTCCAAGGATGTCTCCTAGAGGGGGGTGAATAGGCGAGTTATAAAACTTCTACTTGGGGGCTTAACAAGGTGTAATAAAACTATGTTTCACTTGTTAAGCACAAAGCCTACAAACTAGGGTTTGCCTATATGCACCAACAACCTATGCTAAGCAAGATAAGCAACAAGGTGATATCAAACTAGATATAGAGAACATCAAGCACGGATGCTATCACAATGTAAAGCGCATAGGTAAAGGAGCTCGGGTTAAGAAGTAACCGGTGCACGAGGCGACGACGATGTATCCCGAAGTTCACACCCTTGCCGTTACTACTCTCCGTTGGAGCATTGTGGAGGCACAAGGCACTCCAATATTCCACCAAGGCCACTGTATTCTCCTCAAGCCTTTCCCACCAAAGGGAAAGCCTCGATCCACTAAGGGACCTTTGAGGGTGGTCACCGAACCCGTACAAGCTTGGGGCAAACACCCAAATATCAAGCCTGAGGCAAACTCCATAACACCGGAGGCTCTCAAGTACAAGGCCACAAAGGGGCTGCAACACGCCACACACTGCTACAAGGCCACAAAGGCTCTAACGCCCCACAAGGGCAACAATGCCACAAAGGCTACCATGCCACAAAGGTGACAAGGCCACAAAGGCTACTACGCCACAAAGGCGACAAAGCCACGAAGGCAACAACACCACTAAGGTCAGCAAGCCGTCTAGGGTTCCAAGAATCCTAGAGGGAACACACACGAACTAGCACGAGACCGAAACACCGTAGAGAACCCAAACCGATGCACCTAATGTAATGTCTAAGAACACCACTAAGATGCCCAAGTCCTTCTCTCCCAAATTCCAAAAAATCTACAAAATCTATTGGGGGATAAGGGAGGAAGAACAAAATAGAAGGAGGAACACCAAATTACTCCAAGATCTAGATCTAGCAAGATCCCCTCACACGGAGAGGGATTCAATTGGTGAAGCACTAGATCTAGATCTCCTCTTTCCTTTCCCTCAAAAATATGCAACAAATATAGGAGAAATCAAGAGAAGGAACGAGCTCTTCTAGGTCAACAATGGAGGGGAGAAAATAGATGGGAAAGAGCTAACTATTCAAGAGGTGGAAGAAGGGTATATATAGGGGCCACTGAAATATGTTTGTCGGTACCACCTCTTGTTGGGCTTGTACTACCTCTCGCGCAGAAAGCAGACAAATAAATAGGCAGAAAGATGATCCTAACCAGTAATGCTGGTTACGGGGCCGGTAGTACCGGTTGCACAAAAATAGCAAATCTAAGCAAGAAAGTAATCAGGGCATCTCCAACGGGGCGACGCAAACGGACGCTGAGCGACCGTTTGCGTCCGCCGTGACCGAAAATGCGTCTAGGCCCTGCTCCAGCAGGGCGACGCAAATTGATCGGGACGTCCGCGGCGACGCAAACCTGGCCCAAATATGCGTCAGGTTTGCGTCTCCCGGACGCTCCGCGGTCACGCCGAGTGTCCGCCGAAAATGATGTAGGAGCCGCGCATCAGTGGCAGGGAGGCCGATAACATTCCCGCCAGTGGCCATTCCCCGCGCGAAAAATCAACGTAGACCGGCGCGAGCAGTCCATAAGCGATGGACGTCGTCGCCGCCGCAGCCACCACCATGGATGCTGAGGTAACCCTCGCACCCACCGCCGCCCCACACTCCCCCGTAGCCACAACCATAGCCACAATGGAGGTTGCAGCTCCGGCGGAAGCAAAGCGGGCCGCCACCGGCGGCCGGGACGCAAAGCCAAAGGTGGCAAAGAAGGTGTTGTCCAAGGAGGAGAAATGCGTCGAGGCCGGCGCAGGAACCTGAAGGAGAGGAATGCAGCGGCCGCCGGCCAGCAGGCGTGGCAAATGCAGGTGAAAGCCGGCGTCGCGCAAGTAGGCCTCCATCTGAGCTTAGCGGAGGCCTACATGCTCGTCAAGCGAGAGGGGATCGCCGGCGTCGCTCCTCCGGCTTCGTCGGTGAGCTCGGTAAGTTCCCAGCTACGTCCTGGAACTCCCGCTCCCTTGCATGTCCACCGGCGTCGCGGTTCGCCTCCGGCGTGGCGCCGGTGCAGTTCAACGGGGCGCTGGTTCCCGACCTCAACTGGACGCCTAGAACCTAGGGACGAGAAGAGGCGTCTGGAAAAAGAGGTTGTAGCCGCCATCTACCCCAACCTCACGAAAGAGGTCATGGAGGTCCAAAGGATGGACGTCGAGGCCAGGAGAATCGACGCCGAGGCCAAGACCCGTGCAGAGGACACAAGGATCATGCTAGCCGACTTGAGCAGCGTCGATGATGACACCAGGGCCTGGTTCATGAAGAGGCGCGCCGAAATCCGCGCGCGAGACGCCTGATCGCCGACGCCATGCGCCCAGCATCTTGGCCTCCTTTTGGACTTTTTATGCTGTTTAGGCCTTGTTGTGCCCCTTTTGGACTCCACTTTGCGCCGTACCATGTGCAAAGTGTGATGAACTTATTTCAGACCTTAATTTGAGGCTGTAATTTCGTGCAAATTTGAGCTAATTTGAGGCTACAACCTCTTTTCTGAATTTCCTGAAAATAAACTGGTCTCACCGAAAATGCGTCGGCCCGTTGGAGCCACCTCTAGACAACCATTTCCGGGTCCGTCAGACGATGGAAACGGACACCCGCGAATAATTTGGATCTCCGAAATACGTTGCCCGTTGGAGATGCCCTCGGAAGAAAGAGAGAAAGAGAGAGAGAGGAAGGAGCCGGCCGGCGGACAGTGCAGCGCGCAGCGAGCAGCAAGGCAGCTGGGCAGAGCGGCCGCGTGCGCGCACTGCAGCAGCGAGGGTGAGGCGCGTGGCTTGGGATCTGATGGGCCAGCGGGTCAACGCACATGCGCGCGGGAGCAGCGCAGCGCAGCGCGATCGAGCGAGCGAAGCTCGCGTGAGCTGCAGGCCAGCTTATAGGTGCAGCTGGGCGGCGACCTGGGCACGGTTGGGCTGGACGGCAGCCAGGCGGGGAGCTGGGCCGGCCGGATGATGGCGGCCCAAAGGCGGAGTGGAGGCTGAGCGGGGCTAGGCTGGAGGCTGGTGGAGGAGGAAGAGGAAGTGGGTTGCCGGTATCACCTGGCCCGATACCGGTCCAGTACCGGCCAGATTCCAGGGGGTGGGGAAGGCCCGGCCTGGGCCGGAAGCCCACGTGGTAGTGCCGGTTCTCTTTTTATTCTTATTTTTATCAAAACTGCAACACGAGAAATGCGATATCTCTTTTTTTTTTGAGGGAAGAGAGAGTTTCATTGCATCTTAATATCACAGTTTACAATGTCATCCAAAATAAGACGATCAACTTCTGCTGGGACATGCCCCATCCAGAAGTTATTGATAGCATATAACCTAGATAATTTGGCTAGCTCGTGTGCTACCTGGTTGCTCCCTCTTCTAATTTTACAAACTTCGAAATTACTAAATCTCGCTTGAAAGGTCTCGATCTCATCATACGTGCGCCAGATGCACGACAACTTTTGGTTTCTTTTCTTGATCGCCTCCACAACAGCAGCGTTGTCAGATTCCATCACCACGCTTAAATTGTCAGGATTAGGAATCATATGTAACGATGCAAGACAGGCAATAGCTTCAGCTTCTTCTGCATTTGCACATGTCCCAGTGCCTCTGCAACTTGTCCAAAGAACCTTTTCAGTATTATCTCTAGCAATACAACCCATATAGCTCTTGCCGTCTTCACCGGTGAAACTAGCGTCGACATTGATTTTTACCCAGCCATGTCTAGGTGGCTTCCAACACTCCTTGGTGTCCTTCCCTCCAGCAGAAATCCCAGACGCATAACAGGCTGCAATGGGCGTACCTGCATTTGATATAGGCTGTTTGCCTTTTTCGTTGTCATGTTTCCTGCAATTTAGCTTAAGATCCTGTAAGTATCTATTCAAATATTGTACGGAGTCAGAAAGTTTACACTCTCCTTTGTTATGAATAACATCACAACGCAGATGCCAGGACCTCCAAAGGATCATAAGAATAAGGCCCCTCCTGTCATTACTAATGTTTGCCAACAACAGAAGAAGCCAATCTGGTCCAGTATACATAAAGTTGTCCTCATCAGGAATGCTCCATTTATTTCTCATCTCCTGCCTTAAAGCTTTAGCTTTTGTGCACTCAACCGTGGCATGGTAACTTGTTTCATCTTTGCAACCACATATCTTGCAAATGCAGTCTATGTCTAAGTTTCTTTTGAATTTATTGCTTTTTTTGGCAAGATTATCACAAGCAACTCGCCAGGCAAAAATTCTAATCTTGTTTGATAACTTTCCACAAAGTCTTGGGTGCCTTCTTCTCTTGAGCTCGAACTGGGTTTCGATATTTGGTTGTATTTCAGAAAATATGCTAACTTGTAAGCACTTCTAACCGAAAAGACTCCATTTTTCTCATAATGCCAGGCAAGAAAAACCTTTTTTGATGCATCCGGGGGTTTCAGCTGCAAGATAAGCTCAGCATCATGGGGTTGAAAATTTCTACGAATGATTTGCACTTTCCAACTACTGTCCGCAGTGTTTACCAGCTGATATACACGCCTATGTCTATCTGGTATTCTGGTTGGCTGAGCTTTTAAAGCATGGTTTCTCGGAATCCAATTATCTCTCCAAGTTCGAATACTTTTCCCATCGCCTATTCTCCAAATCACCCCCTCTTTGAGAAGTTCCAAACCATGTTCAATCCCATGCCAAACAGGAGATGCTTGAGCTCTGAACACAGTGTAATGAGATTTCCCCTAGGATAATAAATAGCTTTCATTAGTCTTGCGGCCAAACTGTTGGGATTTTGGATCAGTCTCCAAGCTTGGCGGTCAAGGAGAGCTTGGTTGAAAAGAGTTGTGTCTCTAAACCCCATACCGCCTTGGTTTTTCGGTTTGATGAGATTATCCCAGGAGGACCAATGAACTTTTCTTTCTCCGTCTTCCTCTCCCCACCAGAAATTCCTGATCAGTTGCATATAATCATCATGGAAGCCAGCGGGGAGCTTGAAGATGCCCATAATGTAAATAGGCAATGCCTGAGCTACCGATTTAATGAATCTCAAGATTGAAAACTCCGATTGCGGTGAAACCAATTTCGCTGGAAAGAGGACGACAAAATCTAACTCCATACAAGGTGAAAACATGGAAACAGGTGGAGGATGATTTTATATGAATTTAGAGGTGGAACCTCTCAATAAGGTAAACCGAGAAAATCATCCAACTCTAACACGCAACATGTGATGCATCCAGAATCCGTTTCTGATGAGCTAGATCTTGTCATGAGAATGAACACAAGATCTAAAATATCTCATGGATAAGAATCAACAACAACCAAGAAACACGATGCAGTGCATACAAGGGTTTGAGCTCTCTTTGAATAATGCGACCAAGTGATTCATCCGAGAGCCCAACTATCCTATCAAGAACAAACCTTAACCTTGCGCATTCCACTGGATCTGGTAAGCTCCATATTCAACCCTCTTCAACATTGCACATGCCACCGTCTTCATCCAACATACAGGCCACCGTCTTCATCCATCTTCTACATCGTCTTCACCCCTCTTCAACACCGTCTTCATACATCTTCTACATTGCACTTGATCTTCTTCATTGCAAGCTTGAGACCAACATATGGATCAAGAATTGCCTATGGACACTCCATGTCCTTTCAGCGGTTCCTAAAAAAAACTTCACTCCGGTCATCCCTTCTTTGACCAACTAGCACACATGGTTCAGCACGAAAGTGGACAAAGAAACATCCCTTATCATGATGCATCGAGACGTACCCGAGTGGCTGAGCTGGAAGCACGGAGTTCGCTGACATATTAGGGAAGGTCTCATCATATAGAGATAATCAAAGTATTAAAGTGCAAGAACAATGGTAAGCAAGCTGCTTGTTTGATACTTACAAGCTAACATGACAACATCATTGACAATGCTAACAAGCTTAATGAACCTACCAAACACCTTGTTAGCATGCATACTACCAAGATTGGCATGCCACAAAGCTTCATGAAGCTAGCAAACACCTTATGTGCAAACACTATGAACATAAGACAGTACTCCTGGTACAATGAGTACTAATCTTCTCTACCTACTGTCATGTATAAGAGCAAAGCTGGTACATGGAGAAGTTGCACACATCGTACAACCATGTGCCAACTATCACACTTATACGTGGACGACGCAGCTTAGAAGAACGCATAACCCTGTGTTCTACGCAAATATGCCGACTCCAAATCATATCAATCCACTCAAAGGCTTACATATCGAAGCAAGAACTAAAGAAAACTACCAGATCGAACCATAAACTAAGTTAAGCTACTCTGGCCTTACAGATAGCAGCAGCCGTAGTATAGATCTAAGCGAGGGCTGGAAGGTACTCACAGTGATCTAGCAGTCAGTCCCGGTGGAGGAAGACAACGACATGTTGGCGAGGTGGAAGAGGATGAACTACCTCGGCGGAGCTCCGTCGTCCTGAGAAAAGACCGCCCCTTACCCGGTTGTCAATGAACAACTATGGACGGAGAGCTCGAAAGGGGGATAATGGTGGCGCGGCTTTGGGCGGTAAGGCGGGGAGGTGTAAATAGGCGAGGAGTAGTGGCGGGAGGTGAGTGAATTTCTTCTGCCTTATTTTCCCCGTCGCGCGCGGGTTCCCGCCATCCTTCCCTCGCACCAGCCCGGCGCAATTTTTCTCCAGTAAGCGCGAGACGAGGGTGGCTGGCCAGAAACGATGGAATAAAGTGTTCCCCTCATACAACTTTTTGGGTGCTTTAAAGTTCGTGCGATGCAGGGATTTTTTTCCCATGGCCATTCAAACTCTCGTTTTTTTGTCTCACGGGATGCGAGAAAACACACTGTTAGCAACCAATCACGTCCTTAGGCTTAGTTCGGGCCAGACCATGCGTTCCTCTGTTCGATCAAGGTCTGTGCTTGATTTTTAAGCTCGAAGGTCGGGCTGGGCCATGCTCGGGCTAGGAATTTAGGGTCGGGTTTTTTTAATGCTCGACCCAAAACCTGGTCCGGCCCGAGGAATGCCCACGTGTACATTAGGAGCATGACTTGTATGAGATTTGGGCACCACATGCGATTGAAGGATCTAGTATTTTGGACCATGAGATGTGGAACTTGTGGTATAGATCGGGTTTCCTAGAGTAGGCGGGACATTATGCAAACAAGACCCCGTTGTCCTGTGCATTTATGTACCTTCCTGATCCCGTTCTATTCAACCCTAATTCCCAAATCCACGAAGCCCACATCAATGGTGGCAGCTCCAGATGTTGTACAGTCCATCCTTGCACCTGGTGCCGACATCTATCCCTACTCTCATGTGGCGACAATGGAGTCTTAGCCATGGTCTGTACAGCTTGTCAATCTAATTTGGGACGTTGCCGACCGCCGAGGAACTGCTTGACTGGGAGACATGAATGGGCAGTGTATCTCACTAGTAGAAAAGAGGCCTTCCATCCCAACCCATTAGTCCCCAAACATTTTGGCCCGAGACTAATGGTGTCTTTAGTCAAGGTTCTGCTGGGGAACCGTGACTAAAGCTCCGGAACCAACGGCCTCCATCGACAGTGGGTCTACGGCCGGGCCTTTAGTCTCGGGTGTTACAAAATCTCCCCCAAGACGTGGAGAGTGACCTGTACATGTTTCTTAAAAACCAGGAACTCAAAAGTGACATTCTATTTCGTTACAATTTTGGGTGAGTGTTTCTGTCTTGTACACATTCTTTTTTGTTTACTTCATGTTATGTGTAATCGATGAGTTGTGCATGATTGTGCATGTAACGTGTCCGCAGGTTCCACTGGATTCTGCTAATAATTCAATTTGACAACTCCAGAGTTGAATCATGGACTCTCTGAATATGGACCCAAAGCATTGGCGCGGCATAAGAGCAATGTTGCAAAAGTAATTATTTTGGATCATTTGCGCACTATATCAACCTCTTTCGTTCATTTTCTGATATCAAGTAATTAATAACTTCCTTGTTCATTTTCTTTGCCATGCAGAGTTTGGAAACGGTTCATAAAAAATATAACCGGTGCATTCAAAGAGGTGCTAACATTTAGAAGGTTGGCTAATGTTCTAACTCAGTCAAATGCCCATTTTCTACTAGTGTCGATTCATAATGCCATTGACTTTTGGTAAGTTAGGCCGTATATCAATTCAAAATACTTATATTTGTTCATAGTAATTCTTGTATCAACTTGATTAAACTTTGCATTGTTTAACTTCGCTTTGCTCTAGGAAAGAGAGGTGGGAAATTACCGATCCATACTGTTCGCATCGAGAGGGACGATGAACAGTAGATTAAAGGCGCCGACACGCGGATTACAAAAAAGGAGCCGACCAAGATCGTGCGTTCACTGCGGCCGCATCCAGATGCAGGCACGCCCAGATCAGTTGGGAGAAGCCGCCAGCCGAGCCGGCCACTTGGAGATGACTCAACCGGCTCAGCGCGCGTCCACCCGTTCCGCCATTGACACGGCTCCCCCAGTTTTCCTTTCCGAGCAGAGAGGAGATTATAAAAGACAGACGGAGACGGCACGCGGGCGGGGAGGGTATCCTCGGCGCGATGCCCGTACGTTGTCCCCCCGTGCTTTCTAATCTTTAATTAGCTGACGCACGATTTGGCATCCCCGTCGTCGTAGTCGTCGTCCCCGTCGCGCAAACTGAACATGTTCTCGCCTGACAATGGCTGCATCTAAATCTTGATCGTGTTCTCGCCTCGACTACTATTTTGATTGGAGAAGTAACAGTTGGGATACGGTCCGTGCGTACTGCCTTCGACGTGCTACTTGTACTAGACATTGTGAATGTCGATCGTAGAGTGGGAACGTGCTTGGTGGGTACTCATGCCAGATGCCACTAGGCTATGTGCAATCATAATGTTTTCTTCCCATATCCTTTTTCTTATTCTTTTAAATGGATACAAATATGAATATAGATGTTGTTGGATACAAATGCATAGCGGATATTGCTCGAATACGGATAGAAAATGGATGTTCTCTCAATTTGAAATGAGTACTCCGTACGAGTAAGAAAATAGTAGGCTTATATCTTATATTGAGTCAACTCTATAATAATGATATAACAAACAATAGTTCTAATTTCAATCATAGAAAAAACACATTTGACCATTTTATTAGTATTTTTGGTTGAATAATTAGCATATCAAGATAGTATTCCGAAAAATAGGTTAAACAATTTACTTTCGATACAGATATATCTTTTTCCATAACCACATTTAGTTCCTTCGCAAAAAAAAAACCACATTTAGTTCAAAATAAAATATCATTTTTTGTATTTATAAAATAAATCAAGATATTTACCATATCTATTTTCATGTTCGCCCGGATTCAGATATTACCATGACCATTTTCATTTTCCAAAATATGAATATCAGACAATTTGAATTATCCACTACCAGTTCATGGTGATAAGATCATGATGCTAAGATCATCTCCAACACATACATGGTGATAATATCATCTCCACGGGCGGCCCTAATAGCGCCTCCAACACAACTATTGAGGTACCTGCCAAAAAATGGTGTCGGCCCCCAAAACTAGGTGGCACGATTTGAAGTCCAATACAATAGACAACAACTCCACACAGACACTGCCTACAAGGGCTAGGCTAGATCGGAGTACTCACCATGTCAAATTTCTCGCACGTGTCCCATTTGGCAACTAGAAAACTCATTCCCCATACCCTCCACCACTCCCGATCCGCCTCACCCTGCTTGCCTCCCACCCACCTACTTAGAATCCCCACCGCCATCGATGACACCGCCATCTCCGGCCAACTATCGTCGTGGTTTGGCCGGAACAACCGATAGTGTTGTTTCCGTCGTGCTATATGAGGGGATCAATCTGATGGTGCCGCCGAACCTCCACCACTTCTACCGCTAGAGCGGTGTCGCACACCCTCTTGACCCCGACTCGCTGGCACAACAGCGGCAGACGAAGACACCGTTTGTTCTCCTCTTCGACAAGGTGTTTGACTTTTTGCTGCGGTGGACAGTGACGACGAGATGATGGTTGAGATGTTGATGAAGGAGGAGGTTAATGCCGCCGCTGACAAACAACAACAGTTGTTGATCTTGACCAATATGCTCCGTCTCCGAGAGCAGAATCAATGACGAAACACATACCGCCAATTTTTTGGCAACGATTTAGGATGAAAAAGGAGTTGTTCATGTAGAGAGTGCAATGCGATACTTGAAGCTGTATATGAACTTAGGATTTGACACACTTTCTTTGGCATGGCATGAACTCACCATGATATCAATCACATGCCGCATCTCTCTGTAATGTTTGCAAGGCTAGCCGAGGGACACGCTCCGACCGTAAACTATGAGATCAATGGCCATGCATACAATACAAGGTGATATCTAGTCGATGGTATCTATCCAACATGGTCTACATTTGTAAATACAATCCACGACCTTGCTAGAGAGAAGATATCTTATTTTTCTCAATGCTAGGAGGCATGTCAAAAGGATATCGAGCGGGCATTCGGTGTGCTCCAACAATGTTTTACCATTATTCAATACCCAGCTCTCACCTGATCTTGCACACTACAATCATCGAGATTAAGCGAAAGAACTAGTGGTTCAGGACCATTGATCATTATGAACCTCTTACCCAACTTAATCAGATGCCGAACGAGTTTTACTTTTTTTTTCCTCTTCATGCATGAAGAAATGTCTATCGGGAGCGTCGATGTGGGAAGATCCTGCCCATACCAAAGGGACCTTGTGCCGACGTGAAAGATGGAGCAAATAAAACTGGAAAGAAAAGGAAGTATTTTTGTGCAGAAAAGAAGGCGCTGGATAGAAAAGGTGGAATGTTGCTTCCGATATATAACAGTGACGTGGAATTTTTGGCTTAGCCACCTCAGCGTGTCTACGCAAACAAGTAAAGCGTGTCGTCCGGTTGGCCCACTTCACACGTACCGGTAGTCGGGCCCGGGAACACGAAAGCAACAAGATAGAAAGACCGACCGAAAAGAGGCCCGTTAAGAGGAGAGAGAAAAGAGAGACGAATTAAACCACCGTCGCAAAAAGAAAGCAAGAAAAACAGAAAAACAGGGGCACGAAGCGAGGAGCACGCACGCACCTCACTCCCCACTCTCAAGTACACACTCCTCCACTCTGACGGCACAGTGGGGAGGAAGAACTCAGCAAGAAACGGCAGTGGAGAGAGAGAGCAGCGGCAGCAAGAAGACAGAGAGAGCAGGAGGAGGGGAGGGAGATCTGCCGCCGGGGAGGAGGCCATGGGGTGCGCGGCGTCCAAGGTGGAGCAGGAGGACACGGTGCGCCGCTGCAAGGAGCGGCGGCGGAACATCAAGGACGCCGTCGCCGCGCGCCAGCAGCTCGCCTCCGCGCACGCCGACTACCTCCGCTCCCTCCGCCTCACCGCCGCCGCGCTCTCCCGCTTCGCGCAGGGCCACCCCTCCCTCGCCGTCTCCCACAACACCGCGCCCGTCCTCCTCACCACCGCCGCGCCGCCGGCCCTCCACGCGCCCACGCCTCCCCCCGCCGCCTCCTCCTCCGTCGCCTCGTCGTCTCTCCCGCCGCCCACGCCGCTCCCTCGCCACCACCAGGCGCCGCCGCCGCAGCAGCAGCAGCACCATCAGACGCAGCCCCCGCCTCCTCCTGCCGCGGTCAGGCTCGACCGGGATCCGAGGATGCGCCGCCTCAAGGTCCCCCACATCCTCTCCGACTCGAGCGTCGCGAGCCCGGCGCAGTCCTCCTTCCGGAAGCCGCCGGTGGCGGGGACCCCGTCCTCGTCGTCGGCCTGGGACTGGGAGAACTTCTACCCGCCGTCCCCGCCCGACTCCGAGTTCTTCGACCGCCGCAAGACCGACCTCGAGGAGGCCACCCGCCTCCGCGAGCTCGACGAGGAGGCCAAGGCCCGGGGCTACCTCCACGACCACCTCAAAGAAGAGGACGAAGCCGACGACGACGACGACGACGAGGAGAGGGAAGAGGACGCGCATTGCGGCGGGTGGGAGGACGAGGAGGACCACTACGCGTCCACCACCACGTCCGAGACCAGATCGGACGGGGACGAGCTGGGGAACAGATCGGAGTGCGGCTTCGCCGCCAGATCGGAGTACGGCGGCACGGCGCCGTCCGAGTACGCCGCCATGGCCATGCCGATGCAGCTCAGGAGGGCCGACCGCTCCGAGGCCGGGGACTCCTCCTCCACCGTCACCGCCGCCACCGAGATGCGGATGGTCGTGCGCCACCGCACGCTCGCCGAGATCGTCGCCGCCATCGAGGAGTACTTCGTCAAGGCGGCCGACGCAGGGGACGGCGTGTCCGAGCTCCTCGAGGCCAGCCGCGCCCAGCTCGACCGCAACTTCCGCCAGCTCAAAAGTAAGTAGTAATCGCCATTGCGCAAATTGCGCCCCAAAATCCGATGCAAATGCTCTTATAGGTGCTTTAGGATTTCTTTTTTAACAATACGCAAAGCTTTATCGCTCAAATGTTCATAATGCTGATTTCTCCTTTCGCAGAGACGGTGTACCACTCGAACAGCATGCTATCAGCACTGTCGTCAACGTGGACGTCGAAGCCACCATTGGCTGTGCGCTACAAGATGGACGCTCATGAGATGGACTCAATGGAAGGGAAGAGCCATGGGTCAACACTGGAGCGACTTCTGGCCTGGGAAAAGAAGCTGTATGAGGAGGTCAAGGTAATTGCTCCATCCATCCCATGACCAAGCTCTATAAAGCAATGAATTGAGTATATAATAATGCTAGTAGAATAAGGTGTTCTAAATTTTCCCCTTGAGAAACCCTATGATCAAGGATGAAGTGAAACTGGCTGAAACAACTTGCACCAAGAAGAGAGCTCTATCTGCCTCTTGGATCTTTTAGGATTGTGTTAGGTACAAATGTATCATAGCAAACAAATGACCTCATTGTGTCATTCTTGCTAGATTAGGTGACGCCTCTCTAGATTTGAAGTTGGTGCCCTCATACAATTTTAATGTGTAGGAGTCCCCCCTTTTGTTCAGCAATTGTGGAAGAAGAATCTGATCCTGTTGCAGAAAGCTTCTTTAGGGAGGCCCTGCAATTTCCTCCTTTGCAACAGCTGGAGCACTGGTTTGATAATTTAAGATGCTTTCAGTAAAGACAGCAACAATTAGATAATTTAACCGCACATTCAAATATTCCCCCTTCCTTTATGCCCTATTTTGCTAAACCACTCTTGTTCTTTGCGGTTCCTTACTGTATATTGTATAAAGGCCCCAGACCTCGATAAATTGTCTTCGGTGTATATAATATGTCTGATAATGCCGAAACTGGATTCGACATGTCTGTCCTGAGAACCAGAAAGTTCTTAGGTAGGGGCATTACCTTCTGTAGGTATATAATCTACACCAATTATATTAGATGAGTTTAGCGAAACCAACACTTGTTCATTTGGTTCCCTTAATTTTGTTTATGATGTGTCATTACCATTTATAAGTTATTGCACCGTACTTTATTTTTTGGTTCACTAAGCTGTTTATCAAGCCCTACTATTCCGATATCCAAGCTCAGCATATATGTATTAATTTTAACTGCTGCAGGCTAGAGAGAGCGTGAAGATTGAGCATCAGAAGAAGCTTTCTACTCTGCAAGGCTTGGAATACAGAGGGAGGGATAGTGCCAAGCTGGACAAGACCAAGGTTTCCATCAACAAGCTGCAATCCCTGATAGTTGTTACATCAGAAGCTGCCACTACCACATCCTCAGCCATCGTCAGAGTCCGTGACAACGAGCTTGCACCACAGCTTGTCGAGCTTTGTTTTGCGTAAGCCTTCCTCCACCATCCCTGATTCCAGATACTGTGATGCTCTGTGGAAGTACTTAATTGTTTCTGCATTTTGACATGCAGGTTGTTGAGCATGTGGAGATCAATGAACTACTTCCATGAAACCCAGAACGAGATTGTTAAACAAGTGCGCGGTCTGGTGGACAACTCCATGGCTGAGTCAACGTCTGACCTTCACAGGCTTGCAACCCGTGATCTTGAGGCCGCTGTCTCAGCGTGGCACTCGAACTTCAACCGACTCATCAAATACCAACGCGACTACATCCGTTCACTCTATGGCTGGCTGAAGCTCACACTCTTCCAGGTAGACAGCATCGCCCCACAAGGAGGTCAGGCGACGCTGATCTCACGCGAGCTCACCACCTTCTGTGACGAGTGGAAGCAAGCACTGGACCGGCTTCCGGACGCGGTCGCGTCAGAGGCTATCAAGAGCTTCGTGAACGTCGTCCACGTCATCTACACGAAGCAGGCAGAAGAGATGAAGATCAAGAAGCGGACCGAGACATACTCGAAGGAGCTGGAGAAGAAGACCAACTCGCTCAGGGCCATCGAGAAGAAGTACTACCAGTCGTACTCGATCGTGGGGCTCGGCCTTCCGGGCAGCGGGCGTGACGGCATGGATGGTCACAGCTTCGACGCCCGCGACCCTCTTAACGAGAAGAAGACCGAGATCGCCCAGTGCCGCCGGAAGGTGGAGGACGAGATATCGAGGCATGCCAAGGCCGTTGAGGTGACCAGGTCGATGACGCTGAACAACATCCAGACCGGCCTGCCAGGAATGTTCCAAGCCATCGCTGGTTTCTCGGGCACGGTTGCTGAGGCCCTCGACGGTGTCTGCCGGCGAGCTGGATCAGTGCGGTAGAATCTCGTCCCCATCGGAGTTACCAAGAGATATGTTTCTTATCTCTCTCTTTGGGTGGTCCGGTAATCTATATAGGAAAAAATGCAACATATATATGTAGTTAAAAAATTAGGGATGAAATATGGGGAGAAGGGCTCCCTGGCTGTTCTTGCCTTTGTTTGGGGATTGATCATTTTGGTTGTAGATAATGATTTTGCCCAGGATTGTTCATGTTCTTTCTTCCCTTTGCGGGGAGTGCGAAGGAAGATTATGTAATGTACATGTGGTCACCTTGCTGCGCTCTAATGGCGAATTTTACGCTTGCGCTTTCTATCTGTTGCAACTTGAAATGTAAACTCTTCAGCTTACCTTTGCTGCTTGGAGTGATTCAGAGTTCTTGGGAGAAGAAATTCCCAAGCCTGACGTTGAGTTGAAGCAATTATCTCGGGTCTGAAGTGTGAACTGGAGCGCCGAACCCTGCATCTATTGTGAGCCTGTGACCCTGCCTGCCTGGACGCAGGACATGTATGTTGATTCGTGCCGCCCCCCATTTTGGTCCACGGCAATTAAGCGCCGCCGTGCTGCTGCCATTGCGCAAAACCAGCATGTCCTCTGCTGGAGCATGTGCTCTGTCCAGTACACGCTCTGTGTCGAAGGATCCTTTGATCTTGTCTATTGACTTCGGGTGTCTTGACCTCGCAATTCAGCCACACCGTTTGAAACACTGGGAGATACATTTCCTGCGTCCCAACCATGATTCTGACGACGATTTCACCACGAAGTACAGAGTACAATGCTCAGTTAACATGGTTTCCACCCCCTGGTCAGTTAACATGGCTTCATTCAAGCCTTCTCTACGAAACGTTTCCCTAGGGTTAGCTCTCGCGAGAGGCGATCGGTTCCTACCCTTGGCTGCCAGCATCGCCGCCGGTTCCCCTGCCCTTCCTTACTGCCACGGCAGCCAGAGGGTGGGGGAACAATGGATCAGATGTCCGGTCCTCGTAGGGTCTACGAGTCCTTCGCCTCCGGTTTAGGGGCACAATGAGAATAAAAGTCCTTCAGTCTATCCCAGATTGGTGCTTTTCCTCGGCGGAGCATCGACGGGCTAGAGTTTGGAGTCGATCGTACGGCATAAGGTTTGGCGTGGTAAGTGCATGTCTAGAGCAGCGACATTTCGTGAAGGGAACGATGTCGCATCGTATTCGTGTCTTTAAGTTCCGCCTCCGCCAGATGAAGCTCAGCGACACTTACGAGTTTGTGGGCCCCCATCTCCGTTTTACCGGGGCTGGGATTATCTACATGCGGTGATCTTTCAAGATCGTGTCCGCCGACATCTTCTGGTCTATGTCGATGACTTCCCGTCCACTACCTCTACAAGAACCTGGGTTTTTTTCAAGCTTTCTGCGACACGAGCTTTGCTACGCCGGAGGTCTAGAGGCGGCATTGAGCTTTGCTCACGGCACACCATCGAGGGATGCAGGAGGAAGATTGAAATCTTCGGGAACTTTACTTTTTTTTTCTTCGCGAAAACGCAAAAGCTTGCGTTTCGATTCATTGATAGAAAAGAAGTTCACATTACAAGCCTAAGACAAGGCTGTGACACCCACACACACCCAACACTCAAAACACGACTACGACAAAAGGCCGAAATCTGTCGAGTGCTCCTCTAAGACGCTAAAGAGTGTGCTTCTCCGCCAAACACAACCATGCCGATGAAAGTCGCAATGCTTGTACATCATCGAAATTGCCAAGAACCTGCCAGCCGCAGCCAAGACGCGTACCACCCGGATCTTGCGAGCCCATCCGGCTCGGTGGGAGCATTGCTGCTCCGGCCTCGGCCTAAATCCGGGGACGCCGTCGGCGCAGCGGCTACCTCCTAGCAACCTCAACAGACGTGCAAGCGTGCAGTCTTCAGCAGCCCGCCATCAAGCACAGAGGTCAGCCCACCATGCTCATCCAGAGGCCCGCTCGCGCTGTCCGAGGAAGATCCTCGTCGCGCAAGCCACCGCGATACCCCTCAAGAGGCTGGCGCGCCACCTGCATCGCAAGACACCTCCCATGCGGCCAACACAGAGAACCCCGAGGAAGAACCGTTGCCCGAACTCAAGTTCCCAAGACGACGCCTCCAAGAAGGGTACGACGTCAAAGACGCCGTCGTCGCCCGATTTGGCATGCAAAATCTGAGGTTTTCACCCGGAACCTGAGACCCTGGGTGAGGGAGGTGCCAGAACTCCTCGATGACGCCACACAGGAAACGGCGCCCTCAGGCGTCGCCGTCATCGGCCCCGAAAGGCAGGGCTTTCGCCCGGAGCATGGTACCTCACCACCGCAAGCAGCGTCCGCCCTTCACCTCGAGCTCACGCGCTGGCCTTTCCACTCAAAGCACTAGCCTTGCTAGGACAACCCACCGGCAGCATGTCAATCGCGCCGGATCAGGGGCAGCCATGCCCACAAAGGGAGGGCAAGCCGCCGGATCAACGTTTTATTTCTTTTGCTTAGGATGTTGTTGTAAGGGCTGGTTTCGGATAATATATTAAGACTTGTAGAAAAAAAATGGCTTCATTCAAGGCAACTTGCGTTTCTGCGTGGAGAGAACATCGGCTTGGCTGGCAATTTGGACCTATCCCGTGAGTTGGGCACAGCACGTTGGCATGCAAAGCTCGACAACCTTTCCTCCCCGAAAGGGGCGTGAAGAAAGTGGTTGGCGGCATGTTCATCTCCAGGAGAAGGTAGAGGCCGGCCGGCCGCGGCGCCATGATTTCACACTGCTTGGTGGCAGGAGATGGAGGAAAATTAGGGCGTTTGCATTACAATCATCGACACATGGATGCTCATGCATGCCCTTCCCTGTCGTTCAAGTTGGAGATGATTTGCGGTGGACTAAGCTCGATTCCAAAAACCCTTGGTGCCGCTGGGATAGATAGAGAATCTGGGAATAAAGAGCCATAGTTTGTAGGTGGTAGAGCTGCTGTGGTGTGTGCATGGACCAGACAGCGGCTAGGCAGCTAGAGGGGCGGGGAGCTTCTATTCTTGGACGGGCAAGGATAAGACCCTGGCAGACTGTCGGTAGTGCCGTCGCTCGCGGCGGCTCCTTTTATTTACTGTGCCCTAGGCGCTAGGACGGTGACTGCTTCACTGGCCATAGCGATAAGACTGGTGATGCACATTGCACGGTGACTGGCAGTAACGGATACAACGGGTTCGCTGTTACAAGTAGGTACCACACCATATCACAGTAACCACGTGTATAAGGATGGTTTCGAATTTCAGCAAAAAGAAGTCTGATTTTATATTAGTTGTGCGTCCAATTCTCAGGCTATTTCCTCCCTTCCATATCTATTGTCGTCTATTTAGTACAAATTTGTGCCGCATTATTGATAATTTATATAAAACGGAGTTAATATAACTTTGTACTAAATCAGCAGCACCTGTTGTGAAATGGAGGGAGTATGTCTTTTCTTCGGATTTCAGCACTATACACTTCTCTATGTCCTCTTTGATTCGGTTCCAAGTCAATCACCCCGAGAAGTTAGAGCTCAATCTACTCTTGGACTGTTATTTTCTATAGTTGTGGTGTTTCGAGATTTGCACTGAGTTGCAACTTGCATTTGAGATTTCTTTGCACATGAGTTGCAACTAAGATATTCCCAGTTGCTCATGTGTCCCAAATGACAATAGATGATATTCATCCTACTCAGAATTAAGTTAATTCTCAATCGACTAGGAATTAGTTGTACCTTTTCGAAAAACACTACAAGCCTGAAACTGCTAGGATATGTTGACACACTAGATGAAAAATATAGAAATTGTAGCAAGAATTTGGGTGCATAAAAGTTCTTCTTCAAAATATAGTGCAAATTAAATACTTAGAAAAATTGTTAGCACGAATCAAAGGATGTCCAATGGTTCAGAGACGCAGCTTTAGGGCTCCTTTGGTTCATAGGATTTGTAAAGTAATTGTGTAGGATTTAAATTCTATAGGAAATCTTCCTATATAAGCTGTTTGATTTGTAGGAACACATCCTATAGAAATCTTGTAGTGCACATTCTATATATGAGAAAAATTGTTGTGCTACAATCAAATATACTTCATCTTCCCATAGTATTCAAATAGGCATGACATCCCAACCCTATGCTTTTCCTATTCCTATGTTTTCATATGCAATATAATGAATCAAATAAGCCCTTAGATTCAAAGCTTTTCTCACATGAAAAGTACAAAACGACGACTATATCTAACGAGGAAGTAAACAAAGCATTTGCTCGTCACAGCAAGAAGGGTTTGTTAAAAATTAAATGAGAAACCCATGAATAGAAACAAACAAAGGAATCATGCATGCTTGGTAGTGTGAATCAGAGGATTTCATAACACAAGAAAACTACCGAAATGATAGTTTGGACTTGCATCGATCGTACACAATTGAGTCTTAAAAGGCGTTGGAACGGACGTTCACGTTCCAATGGAGTTGATGCATATAAATCCAATCCATAGGAATAAAATGCAATTCACAGGAAAAAAGTCAGCATATTAGAATCCTATTAACAAATTCGTAAATTCGCACGTCTAAAAGATAAATCTGGATGAGCTTGCTTTGAATCAAAGAAGCCCTTAGAACTCCCTTGGATTTTTTTTTTTGTTAAATGTCAGTTCGATGCCATGATCATTCCATCTCCATTTACCAAACGATATTCACCATGTCGATATGACACGCGATGGTGCACGGTGGACTGCTGGTGGTGTACCACATGGATAGCCCCCGCTTTGACTACTTAACACAATCTCCACGAAGGAAGAGATTGAAGGAGCCATTATCATGAAAGTGGCATTACTGGGATTGCAACACTAGTGCGCACAAAATAGTTATGTTCTTCTAAATCATGCATTATACTAAAATAAAAGACGGGCAGTTTTAGAAAATGAGCTGTTCAAAATGTCAAACGAAGGCATGCGTGTAAAATATTGTTGCAAGCATGTGCCCGAAAACGGCAAAGATCTGAAGCAGAAAGGGGTATGGAGAGTCAGATTTTAAAAGTCCCACCGAAATGCTCTTTGTAGACTCTCGATGTGTTTCTCGGCCATTCTGAACGAGCATCAGGCCACTGAAGACGACCCATCCCAGCACTGAACGCACACCAAAGTGAAACGGTACCCTGACAGGCCGAAAGCAAAGCAAGCCATATCAAGCTTTGACAAGCCATGCTAGTTCGGATGCGACAAGCATTTTTGGCCCAGCTAAGCCTGGTAAATGCAAGGCCCTCTCAGTACTCGATTCATTCAGGCTCAGGGCCCATTTCCTCCTACTGGTTTTGCAAAGTAGAACGTGAAGCGAGGTGGCCAGCACATGCTCCCTCCGCGCCCGCCATAAGGCAGCAGCATGCCGATCCAGTGGAAGA
>NC_061511.1:167964127-168000686 GCF_022539505.1 Lolium rigidum | reverse complement strand
TTGCTGATTGCTTGATAAAGGGATTGCGAACAAGAGAATGCAACTTGGCATGTGACAAGATGAGAATGATAGATATCTACCATCCATCTCGAGGAGGAGTGTTGAACACTGGACATGTTTCTGGCCCAAGTGACCCAAGCCCATGTGTGTGCTGACCTATAAAAGAAGGGAGCTGGAGGAGAGCTAACCCTAAGAGAGAAGAAACCACACCAGCCGCCAGGGACCAAGAAAGATGAGGTGAGCTGCTGCTACAACATATATGGTGGTACCAAAGGTTGTACCTCAAGGAGCTGTGATGTTGTGGTAATGCCCTGCTGGTTTTGCTCTTCATTTGAACCTCCAGGAGAAAATGCTTCAGGCATCGATAAACGGTCATGCTTTAGTCTTCTCATATGCAGAAAAAAGATGCAACAAAATTGTTGCACATTCACTAAAAGGGTGTTACTTATTATCAGATGATTAATAATTGTTCTATAGAGGATAGAGCGGAGAACTAATGGGGGATAAAATGCTGCTAACAGCAACATTTGAATTGTGAAATGTTATGATTAGGAAACCTAGCTAGCTCCACTATTTCTTAGCGCATGTAATTTTTGCTTGACCTAAAAATCATGGACATATTTTGTTGACCTAAAAATCATGGAAAATTGTCTAAATGGATTATCTGTTCTGCAACCTTTGCATGCTCCTAGCTTGATTGGACCACCATTTTCATCTGACCAAGCGTATCCGTAACGCCTCTCTATTTTTCTTTTGCGGGGATACCTAGGCTTCTTGTCCTGTGCTAGAGTTTCTTTGTTTTGTTGAGTTTAAACAAATGTGACAAGGACGAAAGAAGACTGAGAAAGAATTGGTATTTATTTTCTTTTATGAACAGAAACCACACTGACACCTTTGTCTAAATTAGGACAGTATCTCCACCTAATTTTTTTGTTATTCCGTGGCAACACACGGGAATTCAGCTAATTGCAAGTAGATGTCTAAAAGTAAAACGTATCCATTAATACAACATTCTTCTTGTTGATCTTTTATAAACTGCTTGAGATGTGATCTTTAATATTTACAACGGATCCGAATGAATTCGCTCAATTCTGAGTAGGATGTTTTGAGGCAGGAACATACTTTAGTATTTTTCTCAGAGCAAGTCCATCAGTTTTTTTGAAAGGCTGGGTTATTGGAAGTAATTAGATGAGTGCTGGGTAAACAAAAGTGAGATTTTGATACCCCTTATATACTGCACATCATGAAACATATATTCTTTTGAAAATACTACTGCAATTCTAGTTCTGTAGAGTGTATGACTTGAACACCTACAAAGGCCTTCTTTTTGTGGCGGATAATTTGGGTTTCTTTACATGTGAGTATGAGTATCCTTAGGAGCGGCTTGGTACTTCTATGAGATCAATAGCAGTTTATGAACCTTCTTTTGAAATTCTTGACTTGAATGTTAATACGTTTTCCCTTGTATTTGAGTTCAAGGTGTTATCATGTGACTCAGAGATATCTTCGTATATTATCATATTGGTCATACTCCATATATTCGTTCCGTCATATCAGAGTACCTGACATTCTGTTGCTATATATACAATTACGGCTTAATTCTTGCAGACTGAATAGAAGGTCAAAGGCGAGAACTGGGAGTCCGACTCTTACACATAAAAACGTTACCCTGCTCAACCTGAACTTCCAAGCAGCAGAAGATAGAACTATGTGAGTGCTCTCTGCTTTGCAATCATTAGGCCCCTATTTGGCATACAATGAAACTTAAGCCCAAGTCTACTCTTGCCAGCCTTGCTCATGTATATATTGGCTGTTAATTCAGGATACTTCTCTACGCGAACTTGGAAATAAGATATGGACAACATTTCAAGGACAACCAAATTCATCTGTGGGGTTTCTTTTTTGGTATTCTGCAGTCCCCTAGTAGAGAAATTGTGAAGAGCAATAGTTTAGTTTCCTCTTGCTTCGAGTTAAAAAAAAAGATGATTTGAATTCTTCAGTTTCCTTTTCCTTTTCATGTTCCTGTATGAACGATTTAACCTGCGCTAGTTTCAAGTTTCTGAAAAATTGCCAGAACGAGCGTAAGCGTAAACTTATATTGACTGCATGACCGTGGGAGACTATAAATGAAGTTACTAATGACATAAACCTAATTGAGATTGTCTTGTCAGGAAACAAATTATTCTCTCTCCCTAAGCACAACATTAATGAACATTTGCTCGCTGATTATAGAGTTAATGGCTGAAGGAACTTTGACAGCTATGTTCTTTCTCTACCTGGGCAACATCTAAACATTGCAGTTAACATGTTTTACACAGTACAAACTGACTGACTTTGACAACACATATAACATATTTTTGTGTTCAAATTTTTTGAAGTAGTAATTTTTTTGGAGTTTAAAAACTTTATCCTGATTCGGAAATGCACATTTGATCCCATATGCATATGCTCCTGCCACCGTAAAAAATATTTTAAATTGTCAAAAAAATTCCAAACAAAAATTTGGCGCGTACATATCGGCATTCTATGTGCACATGTCAAGTTTCATAGATAATCGACTTATTTTGTGTCTTGTGTAAAAAAGATAAAAAAATGTCTCACGAGGATGACCCGGACGAATGGAACATGGGTGCGCGTGCACCCATTTACGAAAAGTTAAAAAAAATGCTATTTAAAAGTTTCAAAAAAATGTGAAGTAAAATTTTGCATGTACATATTATGTTGATACTTACTCGTGTAAGTTTTCACGAAAAAATACCATTGTGTGTAGCCTGAAATTTGTACTATTCACAGGAATAGGAATTTGCATTTTGTCATTTTTGTGTAGGGCACACACAATGGTATTTTTCCGTGAAAACACACACGAGTAAGTATCAATATAATATCTACATGCAAAAATTTATTTCACATTTTTTGGAAACTTTTAAATAGAATCTTTTTAAACTTTTCGTAAATGGGTGCACGCGCATAGATTCCATTCACCATTTCCGCTCACGAGGAGCCTTTTCTTAGCACCAAATTGTTTTTTTATATATGACATAAAAAATGTTGCCTCCAAGATGGAGGTTGATACCTTTTATCAAAACTGTATAGCTGACAAGGTCGGCCTTCTATCAAAACTGTACTGCTAATGATCCGCAGACTCTACTACTCAGTATGTGCAGCTACCGGGAGTCATCGGCAAAAGTTGTGCCAGCATTACCAGCTCAAGTCGTGGTTTCTTATTTCCTTGCTTCAACTCTTGAATTTGGACGTATTTTGCTTGTTTATGTTTCGATAGTGGAATGCAGAGACAGTGCAGCAAGGAGATAGGCCAACGCCACCAGCAGGCTAAACATGGTAACCTTTAGGCTTTAGGAACCATTCCTGGAGTGTTTTGTTAGTAAGGAACGCAATCCAGGACTGAGAAACCTGCATTAGAGATTAACTCATTCATGTACGCTCATCGATTATCTAGCAACTTTTCGGTGGCACTACTTCAGCCGCAGCCATTGCAAGATGCTGTGAGATCAAGCAAGGTGTTGATGATGCGAACTGCTTTGCTTTTGTCTAAAACAGAAACTGCAATCTGTTTGACTCTTGTTTCATGGAAGAATTTGCAGAAGCATTGCAGTAAGTAGTAACGTCTGGTGTTCCTTGCCAAGCCCTGTTGTGAATACATGAAACTTGCAGGAATTTCACATGAAGAATCCCCATGTTCCATATGAGGCCTAATTAACATGTTATACAAGCTCGGGTTTAGCATGCGAACATACAAGATTCGAATTAAACTGGTCATGTATGTCGCTGGCAAATGCTGACACTATGCAACTACAGCTGCAGCTCAGAGCACAGCAAGTATCTAAGGTTAAGAACACAACTGGACACGATACAATTTCAGTCTACAAACTCAGGCTCCCTAATAATTAGAAGAACTCGAAGTCGAGGAACTTCCCTCCAGATTCCACATGATCTCCTCCTGCCGGTGGCATCCTCTTGCTGCTGTTGTAGTTCGTCTGCACCCTGTCCATCGATGCCGATTTCGCCGGCATTGCTGCTGCGACGGCGATGGGCTCCACTGCCCTCGGCACGCCGGGCGGCGTGCTGCACCGGATGAGCGCCCAGTTGATGCCCTCGAAGAAGGGGTGCTGCTTGATCTCGGCGGCTCCCCTCTTCACGCCGAGCCGGGCCTGGGGCTCCTTGGCCAGCAGGCCCTTGATCAAGTCCCTGCTCGCGCCGCTCGTCGGCGGGCCGCCGTCCGGGAACCGGAGCTGCTGGCCGACGACGTTGAACAGCGTGGCCCGGTTCGTCTGCCCCTTGAACGGCGTCTTGCCGTACATGAGCTCGTGCAGGAACACGCCGAAGGTCCACCAGTCCACGGCGCTGCCGTGGCCCTCGCCCTTGATGATCTCCGGCGCCAGGTACTCGTGCGTGCCCACGAACGACATCGACCGCGCGCCGGTCGGCTCGACCACGAGCTCCGGCATGGCGCCCTGCTGCTGCTGATGCTCGCCGCTCTTGGACGATCTGGAGGCGCTCTTCTTGCTGGTCCGGTGGCCGAAGAGCTTGGGCATGAAGCAGGTGGGCTGGATGCAGGCACCGTTGGGCCCGGAGGTGCTGCACGGCGGGGATGGTCTGAAGAGCGTCGGCGAGGCGGCGCAGCGCAGGGAGAGGTCGAAGTCGGAGAGCATGATGTGGCCGTCGTCCCTCACCAGCACGTTCTCCGGCTTCAGGTCTCGGTACACCACCCCGAGCATGTGCAGGTACTCCAGCGCCAGGAGCACCTCCGCGGCGTAGAACCTGAATTTGGGCAAAAGAACTGAATCAGGTCCATGCCTCGAACACGAGAACAATTCGTGTACTAACTGTTCTACAAGTTAGCAGAAAACTGCAGCCAGAATTAAGTACCTTGCGGCGTGCTCGGGGAAGAGCTTGCCGGGCTGGCGCTGGCGGAGGGCGTGGAGGTCGCCGCCGGGGCAGAACTCCATGACGAGGCAGGCGAACTTGTCGGTCTCGAAGTGCGCGTAGAGGGTGGGGAGGAAGGGGTGGTCCAGCAGCTGCAGGATCTCACGCTCCGTCTCGGCGCGGCTGAGCTTCCGGCGGCTCTCGAGCGACGCCTTGTCCATGACCTTCATCGCGAACCACGTCGCCCTCGCGGCACCGCAGCCACCGCCACCGCCACCCTTGCTCAGCTCGGAGAGGTACACGGTGCCGATGTCGCCGCAGCCGAGCCGACGGAGGAGCCGGAAGTCCCCCATCCCGAGAGGCCCATCCCGCGCGCGAGCCGCCAGGACGGCCTTCCACCTCGGGTCGCCGCCCTTGTGCGGCTTACCTCCCGCGCCGCCGCTCCCGCAGCCGCTGGCCGTGCCGCTGCTCCAGTCGCTGGCCCCGCTGCTGCAGACGCTGGTCTTGGCGCTCTGGCTTGTGACGGTGCAGCTGGGCGCCATGCTGGTGCAGGTGACGGTGGCCGCGGCCGTGCCGCCGGAGGAGCTGTCGCCCGTGCTGCTGTGCGGGCTCGCCGCGCCGCTCACCGGCGGCGACGCGTCCCACACGATCACCGGCTTGGCCGCCGCGCCGCCCACCGGCGGGGACGCGTCCCACACGATCACCGGCTTGGCAGCCGCCGCCGCCGCCGCCTTCAGGTCGGTGTCGCCCCGGCGGCCGCGGTCCGCGGCCGCGAACGCGGGGTCCACCTCGTCGACCGGCTCCGGCGGGTGGCTGGCCCCGGAGAAGGAGCACCTGGGCGGCGCCTCGTCGTCGTCGTCCTCGCTGGACGCAATGCTGAGCCTGACCTTGTCGAACCCGGCAAGAACCGGGCCCTTCTCCGCCACCGGCACCGGCGCCGCCTTCGTGGCGCCGCCGTCGCTGTCCATGTCGAAGCAGAAGGCCTCGGAGGAGAAGTCGAAGTGGAACTCGAAATCTTGCCTGGGATCCGGGCGCACCTGGGCGAGCTGGGAGCGGGAGCGCGCGTGGGCTGACCTCGGCGGCTTGGCGTGCGCCAGGGAGCGTGATGACTGCATCGGCCACTCCCCTGTCCTTGGAAGGGTCCGAGTAATGGAGGTGTCGGAGTAATGGAGGTGGTGTAGAGGGAGGACAAAAGAGGTTGGGGAAGGGGACAGAGCTGGCGGGCGTCACAGTGGCGCGCCTTCCTTTGCGCAGAAGAGACGATGATGGCAGGGCAGGGAGGTGGTGATAGTGTCTAGTCTGGACCTGTCTGGTTCTGGTCCTTCTTCCTCCGCTGCTCCCGCTTCCGCGTGCTCAGGTTTTGCTGCTGCCTCAATGGCGATTCTTCTTATATTACCGTTAAGACACGAGAGTACTGGAGGTGGCGGGCCTGGTAATCAAACCCCGCAGGCGGTACACACCCGAGACCTCTCTGCTTAATCATCTCTGTAGGCACAGCGGTGGGGGTAGACATTATGAAAGCATCGACAAACCACATGCTACAACCTGTACTGTGCCCTATGCTAATTACCGTGTGCTGTGACCTTTGCTCTCTTTTTTACAGCCTGAGTGGACACTACAGCTGGGCATGGGCAACCTGGCCCGACCCGACCCGGCCCAAAAATCCTAGGCTGGGGTTGCATGTCGGGCCGGATTTGGGCCTGAATTTGGAGCCCGAAGGTCGGGTCGGGCCGGGCTTTTGTTAGTTCGGGCCAGGTTTGGGCCCGATTTGCAAGCCTGAATGTCGGGCTAGGTCGGGCTTGCATGTCGGGCCAGGTTCGGACCTAAATTTGGAGCTCGAAGGTTGGGCCGGGCCGGGCTCGATTTGAAGAAAATAGAATTTTAGCCTAGTTTGAGCTAGGCTTGTCGGGCCGGGCCGGGTTCGGGCCCGATTTGCAAGCCCGAATGTCGGGCTAGGCTCGGGCCTGGGAAATTGGGTTCGGGTTTTTTCGGGCTTGGCCCGAAACCTGGCCCGGCTCGAGGAATGCCCAGGTGTAGTGGAAACAGAGGCGACCGCTAGGGTGGAAACCCTACCACGTGCCTCCCATCTGCCTTGTTATCACCATTTACATTATCGCCATCTACGATTGTGAATCGATGGGACCACCTCCTCTGCTTGCCACTTTGGTGGTTGGAGGTGGAGCTCTTGGACCTTTGTATCTATGTTCGATACTATAAAAATATTTCTAAAGTTAGAGTTTGGTCAATCGGTATAGTTGTTATCGTGTCTACTATGACGATGTTTCGCGGGATAAAAATAAGTTACACCCTCCTCTTCCGCCTCGTCGGTGGTGTTGAGTGGGGTGGGAATTCGTCCGGTCGCCGCTTCCATGGATTGGTGGATCTACATGTGTGATAGGTTTGGTGATGCAAGGTTCGGATCAATTCAAGGGTTCAATGGCAAGGACTTCGACTCCAGGCTGGTACTTGGGGGCTCATGCACCCTAAAACTTCCCGACTATCATCAACAACATCATGTCGACTCCGGTAAGGAAGCGGAGACAATGGCACATCGGTGGCTCGCTCTGGCTGCAATACTAGTCGTTAGGTGGTGCAAGAACTTCGATGTAATTTTCATTATGTTTGGGGTGCTTTCTACTTCTTGTGAACTTATGGAACAGATTCAAATCTCTTCTTGAATGTGTTGCTTGGGAAGGGGTACTTCAAGGTGCTTGGAGCGTGGTGGGCCAAATACGGAGGGCGCGACGGTTGCAGGTATCATCGTTTCATCGCTTCGTTATTGCCTTCATTTTTTTTAGCATGTTTGTGTTCCTGCCTCATTATTTCCTTTGTTTCGTACTCTTGTATCAATGTGGCTGCTATATTAATATAGTGAGCGAAAGCATCTCTCGAGAAAGTCGTAGCCTGAGTTAATTCTTGGTGTGACTCAATCTCTTGGAGATGCACATAGAGCTAGGGATGTGTAGGCGTGTGTTTATAAGGGGTGAGTGTATGTACGTATTTGTAAGTTAGTACGTTTATACTATGTTTCGCAAAAAACTAAGTGTGCGGTGTTTATCTTCGTAGCTAGGAGCTGCAAACGAGTTGAGTTTGAACAAGTCTGTAGCTTACCTCATACCAAAATTCGAGCAAGCTTAGACTCCGTCTAACTAGAAAGGCCGAGTTGTAGAATTTGGTTCATGCTAGCTTGTACCGGTCCCGAATCGATCTTGAGCTAGTTTCATGCTATGAAAATAATAAAATCTTCAATATTTCTTGCATATGGAAGGAAGAAGAATCGATCTCATCCAAGTTAAACTTTCATATTTGCTTAATTACATGGAAAATAGATGGAACAAAACCAATCCACATCATATAAGGTAATTAATTATTATATTTCATTTTAATATATAGCATAATTGTTGCATAAAATTATATATGAGCTATCGAGCTTAATCAAGCGACCTCGTGTTGGCTCAAGATCAAAAACATATTTTCTGATCAAACTATAAAAGACATTTATACTCGGCTCATTTCTTTCTGAACCTATTGTAAAGGTAACTAGGGAAAGAGAGAGATTGCGCTGACCCGACGTGCCTCGTCGGGTAGGGATCGTGTTATTATATATGAGGTACAAGTACAGAGTCCTATACATATATGTATACAAGTCATACGTATATTCTAACACCCTCCCTCAATCTCAACTAGTGAAAGATTGAGATTGCGTTTACAATGTTCAAACAACGGTAACGGGAGAGGTTTAGTAAAAATGTCAGCAACTTGATCCTTTGAAGAGATGAATCGAATCTGAAGTTGCTTCCGAGAAACACGCTCACGGACAAAGTGAAAGTCCACTTCAATATGCTTCGTCCGAGCATGAAAAATTGGATTGGATGACAAGTATGTAGCACCAATATTGTCACACCATAAAACTGGAGGTCGATCTTGAGCAACACCAAGTTCACGAAGCAATGACTGTACCCAAACAAACTCAGCAGTAGCATTAGCAAGGGCCTTGTACTCAGACTCAGTGCTTGACCTGAAAACTGTAGACTGCTTACGAGCACTCCAGGCAATAAGATTTCCTCCATAAAAGATAGCATGTCCCCCGGTGGATCGCCGATCATCAATATTTCCAGCCCAGTCAGCATCAGAAAAGGCTAAAAGTAGAGTAGAGGAGGAAGATCGGAGATGCAAACCAGTGTCCACAGTATACCGCACATAGCGTAGAACACGCTTGACTGCAGACCAATGAGGTGTACGAGGCTCATGAAAATACTGACACACCTTGTTCACCACAAATGACAGATTAGGGCGTGTGACTGTAAGATACTGTAGACCGCCAACAATACTACGGTACTGAGTAGCCTCCTCAGAAGAGAGTGGATCACCATCGGTGCTGCATAAACGCTCAGAGGACACCATAGGAGTAGTCACAGGTGTACACTTCAACATACCAGCTCGTGCAAGAAGATCAAGAGCATACTTGCGCTGTCGAAGAACCAGACTACCAGAAGTAGGCGAAGATACCTCAATCCCAAGAAAGTAGTGCAGAACACCGAGGTCCTTGACGGAGAACTCAGACCGGAGTTGACTGATCAGGCGGGGAATAACAGCCGATAGAGAGCTGAGAACAATAATGTCATCAACATAGACCAAGAGATAGATAGTAACTTCCTTGCGGCGCAGAACAAACATAGATGTATCAGCCACTGAAGGAGACAACCCCAGAGAGCCCAACACAGAGCTGAGACGAGCATGTCAAGCAAGAGGAGCCTGCTTCAGTCCATATAAAGATCTAACAAGCTTGCAGTAATGACCAGGCTTATCAGAATCAACAAAACCAGGAGGTTGTCTCATGTATACCTCATCATCCAAGAAGCCATTCAGAAAAGCATTATGAATATCAAGTTGTTGAATGTGCCAACGCCGAGAGAGAGAGAGCCATAGAGAGCAATAGGCGAATAGTAGCAGGCTTGACCACAGGGTTGAAAGTCTCATCATAATCCAGACCATAACGTTGTTTGAAGCCTTTAGCAACAAGCCGTGCCTTGTATCTCTCAACAGAACCATCCGCATGAAGTTTCACCTTGAACACCCACCGTGAATCAATCAAGTTAACACCAGCAACAGGAGGTACAAGATTCCATGTACCATTAGCCTGTAACGTAGAAAACTCAACTTCCATAGCTTCACGCCAATGAGGAGTACGCAGAGCTTCCTTGTAGGTCACGAGGTTCATGTGTGTGCTTAAGAGCAGCATGAGCAGCGAGCACACAAGACCAGGCCACTGTACCATCAGTTCGTTGTTTAGGTTGCGAAATACCGTGACGCAAACGAGTGATAGGACCAGTTGGAGGAGCCGGTGGTGGCGGTGGAGGTGCCGACGTCGAAGGTGACGATGATGTCGGAGCAGGCGAGGCGGGTGGTGAGACTGTCGGAGCAGGGGACACATGCCTGCTCCCGGTTGGCGCAGCAGGGGACAGCAGTGCCGGCGCGCTGACTGTCGGAGCAGCGGTGGCAGGGGACAGCGAGGGTCCCACGCTGCATGCAGGTGGCGCAGCAGGAGCAATGGCCACCACAGGCGTGCGAGGCAAGGCCGGCGTGGCGTCTAGGCGCGTGGCGTCCAGGTGGTCGGGGCCAAAGTCCGAGGCGGATTCAGCTGGTGGCTCAGGGAGCGGCTCGAGCTGGACTGAGCCCGAGACTGAAGGAGCAGGAGGCCGCCAGAGCGGCTCACTGCATGGCTGCCCGCAGCCCGAGGCGGAGCCATGCACAGCCGGCACCGGATCGATGTACACTTCTAGACGACTGCCACGACCGATACCTGCACCATGGTTAGCAAGCAAATGCGAGGAATTTGCAACATCCATAAATTGGTCAGCTAGAAGTAAGGATGACTCCAAGACAGGTGGTAGATTATGAGAATTTGGTATATTGACAAAGGGAAACACATGTTCATCAAAGACAACATCCCTAGAGATATAAACTCGATTAGACGGAACATGTAGACATTTGTATCCCTTGTGAAGAGAGCTATATCCCAGAAACACACACTTCTTCGAGCGGAAATCAAGTTTATGATTATTATAGGGTCGAAGGTGTGGCCAGCAAGCGCACCCAAAAACCTTAGAAAAGGTGTAATCATTAAGAAGCCGCTGAAGAGGAGTCTTCATATTAATGGTGCGACTAGGAAGTCTGTTAATGAGAAAACAAGCTGTAGCAAAGGCATCATTCCAATAGCATAGAGGAACAGATGCATGAGCAAGCAAAATAAGACCAGTTTCAACAATATGTCGGTGCTTACGTTCGACAGTACCATTTTGTTGATGTGTGTGAGCACAGGACACACGATGTAATACTCCCAAGTTGTGGAAGAAGGGATGAAGTTTTTCATATTCTCCACCCCAATCAGTTTGGACATGAATAATCTTACGATTTAGGAGGCGTTCAACATGTTTCTGAAACTGAATAAACACATCATAGACATCAGATTTATGTTTGAGCAAGTAGAACCAAGTAAACCGACTATAAGCATCAACAAAAATGACATAAAAACGATGTCCACTAACAGAAGTTTGGGCAGGACCCCACACATCAGAATAAATGATCTCTAATGGGAATTTTGTTACATGAGTAGACAAGGAAAAGGGTAACTGATGACTCTTTCCTTGTTGACAAGCATCACAAACTGACTCAATTTTATTGGACTCATGTGTAGATGGTAACTCATGACTACGAAGAACATGCTGAACGACTTGTAATGCTGGATGTCCTAGACGACGATGCCACATATCACGGGACACCTTGACACTGGAAAGGGCTTGCTTGATGACAGGTGCTTTAATCTCATAGAGACCTCCGCTGCAACGTCCCCTAAGGATGGGTGCTCTCATGTCCAGGTCCTTAACAAAAAGATCATGAGGATGGAGTTCAATAAAGACATTATTGTCATGTGAAAGTTTACTCACAAACAACAAATTACGAGTGGCTTTAGGAACATGGAGGACATTTTTAAGAGCTAGAGACCTAGAAGACGGAGTAGCAAGAGTAGCTTGACCAATATTATGAATGTGCATACCTGAACCATTAGCTGTGTGAACCTGGTCGGTGCCGTGATAGGGCTCACGTGTAGTGAGCTTGTCGAGCTCATGGGTGATGTGATGCGTAGCGCCAGAGTCCGCATACCAAGCTGGATCAACAGTCGTCGAGGTGGTGCCTTGAGGACCATGAGAGGCGGTCATCGCCATGGCTAACTGTTTCTCCGTGTTGCTCCCATCATTGCCAAGGCCAAGAAACTCACGGTTGAACCTTTTATAGCACTTGGACGCCACATGCCGCGGGATGCCACAGAGCTGGCAAACAACAGGACCACGGCCAGTCTTGGAAGAGGTGGTCGGAGGCGCCTGCTTGGCAGACGGTGTGAAGGGTGGCGTTGGTGCTGGTGAAGGAGGCCGGGGTCCACCGCGCGTCGCACCATAGGCGATTGGAGGGGCAGCGGCGGCATGGGCAGCAGGGTAGTGCGTCGAGTTGCCTGAGCGACGTTGGGCCAGTTTCCGCTGTTCCGTTGCCTGAAGTTGTGAGAACAAATCACGGATTGGTATTGGCACAGTGCGATTAGTCACCACTTGGTACAAAGCATCATATTCCTCGTCAAGTCCAGCAAGAATATATGAGACAAACTCTGCATCACGCAGAGGCTCGCCAATGCTAGTGAGAGAATCCGAGAGCGCCTTCATCTGGTGAAAGTATGTGTTGACAGTCTTGGTTCCCTTCTTAAGCTCAGCCATCTCCTGTCGAATAGTAGAGGATCTGGCGATGGAGGTAGAGGCAAAAGCTCCACTGAAAGTCTCCCAAGCTTCACGAGAGGTGCCAGAGAACATAATCATCCCAAGAACACCTTCAGTCACGGAGGAGACAAACTGTAATATCCCAGGTTTAGAGACGATCGAGGGGTAGATTTTAGAAAGGGATGTGCATTGCATCGTAAATTCTGGGGAAATTTCGCGCTTTTAAAACAAAACTGCATCGAAGGGGGACAAGTTTCTCTCTCGACAGCTTACAGGGTTAGGGTTTCGAGAGTGCGACAAACTTGTTTCTCATTCAACTAAGTTAGGGTTTTGAGAAGAGAGGAGAGATATTGCATCACAATTTAAGTTGCATGATTGAATTCAAACCTAAGTTGAATTTGAATTTCAAATTCAAACATCAAATAGATATCTCATAATTCAAACTTGAGATAATTCATTAAACAATTATAAATAATCAAGAAATAAATAGAACAATTAATAAGTAAAGCTCATTAGAGAAAAGTTGAGCTTTATTGATAAATACACAAGATACATTGTCTTTACAATATTCACAATTGAAATATAAGAATAATACAACACATTACAAGAATTGGTAAAATGGAAAAAGAAAAAAGAAAGAAAAGTACAATGTAATGATCTATCCTAAAACTACAAGCTAAACTTCATAGATGCTTCAGCTTGATCTTCACTTGAGCATCATCCTGATTCCCTGCACACAAACACAACAAAACAAGTGTTATGCCAAGTGGCAAAGCCACTTGGCAGGTTAGAAAGGAAATGGAGAATTGAGAAGATATGATCAAGCTCTGCCGAGCTGATCATCTCACAGCCAAGTACCAAGCCAGATACCAAGTATCTGGTACACACACACAGCCAAACAGCTCACCAGGCAGTGTGCATGCCCAACGGCTAGTCAGCATGAGTGCATGCAGCACAACACACACACACCAGCAGTGAGTCACCAAGGGTTGCCAGGCAGTGTTGTCGACCAGGGAAGAAAGGGGCAAAGCATATAAAAGCCTCCACAGTAAACCCTAGCCAAATCCATCGACATGCTTCACTGGTAAGTCACCAGAAATCAAGAACACAAAGAACAGGAAGAACAACACTGTTGTTCAACCTGCTGAAATCATCTCAGCACCAAATCAAGCACCACAAGCTTGCAAGGAGGAGCAGGGCAAGCATAAGCTCAACACTGAAGAAATCCTCTACACCAACAAACCATCTAGGAGCTGGAGTGAGGTATAAACCAAATCAACCTGAGCAAAACCAAGTTTTGCTCATAAATAAGCATCCAATGCATCACAGGAGCACAGAAGGGTAGAATACCCTGTTTGTGTCATCGTCTGGCTACAAAGCCATTTGGTGCAAGCAAATATGGGTAAGACCATTAGGCAATCATCCTATGGGAACTTCAGTCATGCAAATCAGTGCATAACTAAAGAAATCCAGCAAAGAATGAATTCACAGCTAGCCTAGCCCACACACTTAGCACCTATAGCTAGCTATGCCATCAGACTATAGACAATTCCTTGTCTATATATTTTCTCAACATCAAAAGCCACTGGAAGTCCAGTAATGGATCAAGCCAGTGAGCAGTTGTTCAATCCCGACAAACAATCACCAACCATAGCAAGCCACGAGAGAGGGAGCTACCATGACAGACATCACAAGTGCTGCCAGGGCCACCTCAACCCAAAGCCAACCCATGAAAGCACCACATCATCATCCATTTGGATTCAGTAGAGGGCTAGGGTACCAACCAGAGGTTGTCATCCAGCTAGCACTAGCTAATTAATTGAAATGATCATCACTGAATCACACTTCACATTATTTATCTATTTATTAAGGCAGGATAAACAGATAAATGAAATAGACAAGCAATTGATGCACAGAGCCTTGCAGATGATCCAATGGATCATTGCAAGCATCCACTAATGCTTGAGCAAGCACCAACACACACAGGCCAAGCCTATATGATGCACACACATCACTGGATGAGCACCAGTTAGTCACAGAGAGGAGCACACCCATTTATCACAAGCAAATGTTGATCAATTGATCATCAGAGCACCACTAGCTCTTGCTACTGGTTGCCATAGCCAACCATAGCAACAGGAATCAACCAACCACTGAATAAATTCAACCAAGCCATAACTGAATAAACAGATACTGAATTAATAACCATATGATTGTATCCAGAAGCACATCAAAGGCTTGATGAACCACTGGATCATGATCAACAAATAAAGCACATATCACTTATCACTGAATCATACTGTTAAGCCAACAGCAATGCTCAGTTGAGCATGCTCTTGAATTTGAGCACAAGAAATAGCACACCATGGCTCTGGCACTTGAAAAATTGCAAGAATGATACACTGTCATCAGGCCAGGGCAGTATAAATGAACATATTTGAGTATATGGCAAGCATAATAACAAGAACAGAGGCACAGAGCTAGAATTAAGCAAGAATGGCAATCATAGGCAGGCACTGAGCATAAGAAATCTTGCACAGAAGCATGGCAGGGCTGCACACAGCAGTAGCACCAACACTGGCATGGCCATGGCAACAATGGCCAAGGCCAGCAGATACACAGCAGCAGCATAACAACATAGCAACCTAGCACATCAACACTTGAGCAGGAAAGCATGGCACGGCAGCAGAGCATGGGCACGGCATGCATCTCCACGAGATGGAGCAGCCGTGGTCAGGGCTTGTAGATGCGGAAGGAGAACATGCCAGAGAGAGAGAGAGAGGGGAGTGGAGCACGTACCCGGGGCGAGCAGATGGCAGACACAGCCATGGCGGCACACGCCAGGGCACGGCGGCGCCAGGCCAAGCCAAGCCACGGCGGCGCCACAGCCACCGCACCACGGCGGCGAAGCCACGGCGGCGCCGTCGCGCCTGGAACCTTGGGGAACAGCGGGATCGCCGCGGATCCCGTAACCCTAGCACCAGAGAGGGTCGAGGATGAGCGCACCAGTCGCCCGCATCAAATCAACGCGGATAGATCGATGCGCCGTCAAGATCCGCGTCGATTGCGCACCATGGTGGGGGCCAACACCGCCGGAGTCGGCCGGAATCGGCTGGCGACGGTGAGGGCGACGCAGGCGTCACGAGAGAGACGGTTAGGGTTTCACACGCGCGCGAGAGAGAGAGAGGAGTGAGGCTGGTCGAGCCGGACCAGGTGGGTCGGTTCGACCTAACCCCACTGGGTTACACCGACAGGTGGGCCCAGGGGTAATTTGGTCATTCCAAATTCATATAAAAACACAAACTTGGACCAAATTCTATAAAATCATTCTAGCTCTAAAAAGAAATTAAAAATATGAAAACCACTCAGTATAAAATGCTCTACCATAATAAAATATAAAACAGAATTTTTGAAGTTAAACATAAATAAGTTCTAATTTGATGATTTAAATAATCATTTAAATCACACATTTTATTTTCAATAATGAAAATAAGTCCATAAATTCTTTTGGACTCTAAAAACACCTTGACAACATTTCAAGGTTGTATTTTGCCCTAAATAGAGTATCCCTAAATCATTCTTAGTATTAACCTCTCATGAAATGATAAAGACATCGGAAGGCGGAAACAAACCCTAAAATTGGAATCATGCATAAATGCTTCTTTAACCATTGCCCATATCGGACAATGATGCTATTTTTTCAGCAACATAGGACAAGGGTCAGTCCACACCATCCAACTGCAACACTTTGCAGTGTTCAGGCAAGTTCATCACTTGCTCATGTCATTCGAGTATTTTTATCAAATTACTTGCAAAGTACTATGTTTATCACTATTGCATAAAAAGGCAAAACCACTATTTTCATAATTATGAATATGACTAAGTGGTGGGCAATGGAACCATGGATTGTGTTGATATGGTGGAGGTTCCATTGCAAGGGTTTATATCCATCTAGGATTAAACAACAAATGTCGTCCAGTGATTCTTGTGCGGTAAAAAACTCGTGTTAACCATAAGATCTGGAGTGGGACGGAATAGTCAATCGTATTTCCACCTCTTGTACATCAACGGATGCGCTTACCGTAGCGGTTGTATCTTGCGGAGCAATTGGAGGGTGTGGAGCCCCTTATAATTCCCCACGGTATTGCAAATTGCTTACCGTAGCGGTTGCTGCTTGCGGAACAACTGGAGGGTGGGGATCCCCTTCTAATTCCCCACGGTAATGTGGTCTATGATGGGTTGCAGCTACCGGCGAAGGATTTTGGTTAACGAGTCCCAGACTGTCGTCATGGTCGGGGTCCATCCTTAATTGGTATAAGAGGACCGGCGAGGACCCACGGTCGGGGTATGCAACAAAGGGTGGGTGTATGAGGTAGCGGAGGAATATGATTGGCTATGACCTTATACCGGGCCCCACACCGAAGGAAGTGTGGATGGGAAAGCTGCCCGGTTGGCACCAAGGTTAAGATCTCTTATGGGTAAAGCAACACACCTCTGCAGAGTGTAAAGAACCGTGACCTGTCACTCCTTGTTCCAGGATTTGGAACTACGAACGCTGCCGGAAAGGAACTCCATGAAGTTCTAGTAAACCGGTGAAGACTGACGGACATAGTTCTTTGAAATAAAAGCAACCTCTTGAAGAAATGTTTATCAAAACTTGCATTGGTATTAGACTTTATGGTCTAATATCGTATCTAGTGCATTAAACACCTCTTTTCTATAATGAACTTGTTGAGTACGCTCGTACTCATACCACTCTTAAATCCCCTGCTTAGATTGTCTGAACCATCTGGAGGAGGACAACGACAACCCCGAAGGAGCCGACATCATCGGCTATGAAGAACCATACCTCTCTGGAGGTGTCGAAGGTGTAGACTACCTTATAGTCTACGGAACCGGGGAGGTTCCGGAGGAGAACAAGCTTAGACCGATAAGTAGTAGTAGTATCCGAGCAGTACGCACTCTTAGTACTTAACTGCTCGTTGGAATAAATGTATCACCTAGTAAGACTTTTATATTGTAAGTTAAGATGGGTTCGCCTCGAACCCAGGAGTATCCCTCTTAGGACCCAAGAGGAGCTCCGAGATGATATGTATATTATGCTTGTAATAATAAATGAATGAGTTATGGACCTGCTATGTTCTGTTGTACTACTCTGAGGGATGTAATATTTGCGGAATGGTACTTCGTGAATGTTATATCAACGACTGCCATACTACAACATGCAGTGGTATGCAGTGGTCACCACAGCTTGGTATCGCAGCAAAAGCTTTGACCTTAGGTTGGAACCTAGTAAATGGGACGAAACGTTAGGAGTCAAATAGGATTAGTAAAGAATTCTCTAAAAATATGGTGTATATTCACTTGAGAATAAAACAATCATATGTTTTAGTGCGAAAATTCTTTATTATCACTATTATGATGCTTATTACTAATTTTATATTCTTTCTATTCTACAGCCAAATATGGCAAGTTCACGCCCGGGACGAAACGTGAAAGTGAAGCCGTCAAACTTGAGTGAATACGACGGAGGACTCACAGACATTATTCGTGCCATGTTGCTTGAATTTGGGTGCGATCCCCAAATCCAAGTAATGAAATACTGGTACTACGACGGACCAGTATTGGCGAAGTGTAGGGTAGGGCTAAGACTTCCAGAATCTCTAGGAATGAGCGTAGTGATGCCAGTGATGTCTACGGGAGCTTCTATTCTTGTAGACAATGTTGGGCCTCCAAGAGCAGAGGTTTGTAGAACAGCAGCAAGTTTTCCCTTAAGTGGATCACCCAAGGTTTATCGAACTCGGGGAGGAAGAGGTCAAAGATATCCCTCTCATGCAACCCTGCAGCCACAAAGCAAGAAGTCTCTTGTGTCCCCAACACACCTAATAGGTGCACTAGTTCGGCGAAGAGATAGTGAAATACAGGTGGTATAAATAAGTATGAGCAAGTGGCAACGCAGCAGTAGTAACGCAGATAAAACAAGAAACAAGCAGCGATAGCGATATTTAGGAACAAGGCCTAGGGATTAGACTTTCACTAGTGGACACTCTCAACTTTGATCACATAACAGAATAGATAAATGCATACTCTACACTCTCTTGTTGGATGATGAACACCACTAATTGCGTAGGATTGCACGAACCCTCAATGCCGGAGTTAACAAGCTCCACAATTCAATGTTCATATTTAAATAACCTTAGAGTGCATGAAAGATCAACACGACTAAACCAAGTACTAACATAGCATGCACACTGTCACCTTCACACCATGTAGGAGGAATAGATCACATCAATACCATCATAGCAATAGTTAACTTCATAATCTACAAGAGATCACAATCATAGCCTACGCCAAGTACTAACACGGATGCACACACTGTCACCATTACACCGTGCAGGAGGAATAAAACTACTTTAATAACATCACTAGAGTAGCACATAGATAAATTGTGATACAAAACACATTGCAATCACAAAGGGATATAAATAAGCACTTCACTATGCCATTCATAACAGTGAATAAGTATTCTGTGAAATATAGCCTAAGAGACCCACACGGTGCACACACTCGTCACCTTTACACACGTGGGACAAGGAGTCTCCGGAGATCACATAAGTAAAACCCACTTGACTAGCATAATGACATCTAGATTACAAGCATCATCATATGAATCTCAATCATGTAAGGCAGCTCATGAGATTATTGTATTGCAGTACATAGGAGAGAGATTAACCACATAGCTACCGGTACAGCCCCGAGCCTTGATGGAGAACTACTCCCTCCTCATGGGAGACAGCAGCGTTGATGAAGATGGCGGTGGTGTTGATGGAGAAGGCTTCCGGGGGCACTTCCCCGTCCCGGCGGCGTGCCGGAACAGAGACTCCTGTCCCTCAGATCTTGGCTTCGTGATGGCGGCGGCTCTGGAAGGTTTCTCGTACCGTGGTTTTTCCGTATCGAGGTTTTAGGTCAGGGACCTTTAAATAGGCGAAGAGGCGGAGTCGGAGGGGCAACGAGGCGGTGACACCATAGGGGGGCGCGGGCCACCCCCAGGCCGCGCCACCCTGGCGTCTGGTGGGCCCGTGCCCCCTCTCTGGCGGTTCTCGTGTGTTCTAGATGCTTCCGGGCAAAATAGGAACCTGGGCGTTGATTTCGTCCAATTCCGAGAATATTTCGTTACTAGGATTTCTGAAACCAAAAATAGCAGAAAACAGGAACTGGCACTTCGGCATCTTGTTAATAGGTTAGTTTCAGAAAATGCACGAATATGACATAAAGTGTGCATAAAACATGTAGATATCATCAATAATGTGGCATGGAACACAAGAAATTATGGATACGTCGGAGACGTATCAGCATCCCCAAGCTTAGTTCCTGCTCGTCCCGAGCAGGTAAACGATAAACAAAGATAATTTATGGAGTGACATGCCATCATAAACTTGATCATATTGTAAACATATGTAATGAATGCAGCGACAAAAACAATGGTAATGACATGAGTAAACAAATGAATCATAAAGCAAAGACTTTTCATGAATAGTACTTTCAAGACAAGCATCAATAAGTCTTGCATAAGAGTTAACTCATAAAGCAATAAATCAAAGTAAAGGTATTGAAGCAACACAAAGGAAGATTAAGTTTCAGCGGTTGCTTTCAACTTGTAACATGTGTATCTCATGGATAATTTTCAACATAGAGTAATATAACAAATGCAATATGCAAGTATGTAGGAATCAATGCACAGTTCACACAAGTGTTTGCTTCTTGAGGTGGAGAGAAATAGGTGAACTGACTCAACATAAAAGTAAAAAAGAATGGTCCTTCAAAGAGGAAAGCATCGATTGCTATATTTGTGCTAGAGCTTTTATTTTGAAAACATGAAACAATTTTTTCAACGGTAGTAATAAAGCATATGAGTTATGTAAATTATATCCTACAAGTTGCAAGCCTCATGCATAGTATACTAATAGTGCCCGCACCTTGTCTTAATTAGCTTGGACTACCGGATCATCGCAGTACACATGTTTTAACCAAGTGTCACAATGGGGTACCTCCATGCCGCCTGTACAAAGGTCTAAGGAGAAAGCTCGCATTTTGGATTTCTCGCTTTTGATTATTCTCAACTTAGACATCCATACCGGGACAACATGGACAACGAGATAATGGACTCCTCTTTAATGCATAAGCATGTGGCAACAATTATTATTCTCATATGAGATTGAGGATATATGTCCAAAACTGAAACTTCCACCATGAATCATGGCTTTAGTTAGCGGCCCAATGTTCTTCTCTAACAATATGTATGCTCCAACCATTAAGGTGGTAGATATCTCTTACTTCATATAAGACGAACATGCATAGCAACTCACATGATATTCAACAAAGAATAGTTGATGGCGTCCCCAGAAACATGGTTATCGCACAACAAGCAACTTAATAAGAGATAAAGTGCATAAGTACATATTCAATACCACAATAGTTTTTAAGCTATTTGTCCCATGAGCTATATATTGTAAAGGCGAATGATGGAAATTTTAAAGGTAGCACTCAAGCAATTTACTTTGGAATGGCGGAGAAATACCATGTAGTAGGTAGGTATGGTGGACACAAATGGCATAGTGGTTGGCTCAAGGATTTTGGATGCATGAGAAGTATTCCCTCTCGATACAAGGCTTAGGCTAGCAAGGCTATTTGAAACAAACACAAGGATGAACCGGTGCAGCAAAACTCACATAAAAGACATATCGAAAACATTATAAGACTCTACACCGTCTTCCTTGTTGTTCAAAACTCAATACTAGAAATTATCTAGACTTTAGAGAGACCAAATATGCAAACCAAATTTTAGCAAGCTCTATGTATTTATTCATTATTAGGTGCAAAGTATATGATGCAAGAGCTTAAACATGAGCACAACAATTGCCAAGTATCAAATTATCCAAGACATTTTACCAATTACTACATGTAGCATTTTCCGTTTCCAACCATATAAAAATGAACGAAGCAGTATTAACCTTTGCCATGAACATTAAAAGCTAAGAACACATGTGTTCATATGAACCAGCGGAGCGTGTCTCTCTCCCACACAAGCATTTATTCAAACAAAAAACAAAAACAAACAGACGCTCCAAGTAAAGTACATAAGATGTGGCCGAATATAAATATAGTTTCAAGAGAAGGAACTCGATAATTTGTCGATGAAGAAGGGGATGCCTTGGGCATCCCCAAGCTTAGATGCTTGAGTCTTCTTGAAATATGCAGGGGTGAACCACCGGGGCATCCCCAAGCTTATAGCTTTCACTCTTCTTGATCGTAGTATATCATCCTCCTCTTTTGACCCTTGAAAACTTCCTCCACACCAAACTCGAAACAACTCATTAGAGGGTTAGTGCACAATAAAAATTAACATGTTCAGAGGTGACACAATCATTCTTAACACTTCTGGACATTGCATAAAGCTACTGGACATTAATGGATCAAAGAAATTCATCCAACATAGCAAAAGAGGCAATGCGAAATAAAAGGCAGAATCTGTCAAAACGAATCAGTCCGTAAAGATGGATTTTATTGAGGCACCAGACTTGCTCAAATGAAAATGCCCAAATTGAATGAAAGTTGCGTACATATCTGAGAATCACTCACGTAAATTGGCTTAATTTTCTGAGTTACCTACAGAGAATTAGACCCAGATTCGTGACAGCAAAGAAATCTGTTTCTGCGCAAGAATCCAAATCTAGTATTCACTTTACTATCAAAGACTTTACTTGGCACAACAAAACACAAAACTAAGATAAGGAGAGGTTGCTACAGTAGTAAACAACTTCCAAGACACAAATATAAAACAAAGTACTGTAGCAAAATAACACATGGGTTATCTCCCAAGAAGTTCTTTCTTTATAGCCATTAAGATGGGCTCAAGCAGTTTTAATGATGCACTCGCAAGAAATAGTAGTTGAAGCAAAAGAGAGCATCAAGAGGCAAATTCAAAACAAATTTAAGTCTAACATGCTTCCTATGCATAGCAATCTTGTAAATAAACAAGTTCATGAAGAGCAAAGTAACAAGCATAGGAAGATAAAACAAGTGTAGCTTCAAAAATTTCAGCACATAGAGAGGCATTTTAGTAACATGAAAATTTCTACAACCATATTTTCCTCTCTCATAATAACTTTCAGTAGCATCATGAGCAAACTCAACAATATAACTATCACATAAAGCATTCTTATCATGAGTCTCATGCATAAAATTATTACTCTCCACATAGGCATAATCAATTTTATTAGTAGTAGTGGGAGCAAATTCAACAAAGTAGCTATCATTATTATTCTTATCATCAAATATAGGAGGCATAGTATAATCATAATAAAATTTATTCTCCATAGTAGGCGGCACCAAAAGACCACTATCATTATAATCATCATATATGGGAGGCAAAGTATCATCAAAGAAAATTTTCTCCTCAATGCTTGGGGGACTAAAAAGATCATGAAAACCAGCTTCCCCAAGCTTAGAATTTTCCATATCATTAGCAACAATGGTGTTCAAAGCGTTCATACTAATATGTTCCATAGGTTTTTTAATTTTCGCATCAAACCATCCATGTCTTAAATCAGGAAATAGATTAAGAAGCTCATTGTTGTCCATTATGCCAAACTAGTGTAAACAAGAAACAAAAAGATGCAATTGCAGGATCTAAAGGAAATAGCTTCGAGTACTTACAACGGCGAAAATAGCTTAGTAGCCGAGATCGGAGTGTGAGTACCTTTTACCTTTCCTCCCCGGCAACGGCGCCGTAAAAATAGCTTGATGTCTACGGGAGCTTCTATTCTTGTAGACAGTGTTGGCCTCCAAGAGCAGAGATTTGTAGAACAGCAGCAAGTTTTCCCTTAAGTGGATCACCCAAGGTTTATCGAACTCAGGGAGGAAGAGGTCAAAGATATCCCTCTCATGCAACCCTGCAGCCACAAAGCAAGAAGTCTCTTGTGTCCCCAACACACCTAATAGGTGCACTAGTTCGGCGAAGAGATAGTGAAATACAGGTGGTATAAATAAGTATGAGCAGTGGCAACGCAATAGTAGTAACGCAGTAAAACAGTAAACAAGCAGCGATAGCAGTATTTAGGAACAAGGTCTAGGGATTAGACTTTCACTAGTGGACACTCTCAACTTTGATCACATAACAGAATAGATAAATGCATACTCTACACTCTCTTGTTGGATGATGAACACCACTAATTGCGTAGGATTACACGAACCCTCAATGCCGGAGTTAACAAGCTCCACAATTCAATGTTCATATTTAAATAACCTTAGAGTGCATGAAAGATCAACACGACTAAACCAAGTACTAACATAGCATGCACACTCGTCACCTTCACACCATGTAGGAGGAATAGATCACATCAATACCATCATAGCAATAGTTAACTTCATAATCTACAAGAGATCACAATCATAGCCTACGCCAAGTACTAACACGGATGCACACACTGTCACCATTACACCGTGCATGAGGAATAAAACTACTTTAATAACATCACTAGAGTAACACATAGATAAATTGTGATACAAAACACATTGCAATCATAAAGGGATATAAATAAGCACTTCACTATGCCATTCATAACAGTGAATAAGTATTCTGTGAAATATAGCCTAAGAGACCCACACGGTGCACACACTGTCACCTTTACACACGTGGGACAAGGAGTCTCCGGAGATCACATAAGTAAAACCCACTTGACTAGCATAATGACATCTAGATTACAAGCATCATCATATGAATCTCAATCATGTAAGGCAGCTCATGAGATTATTGTATTGAAGTACATAGGAGAGAGATTAACCACATAGCTACCGGTACAGCCCCGAGCCTTGATGGAGAACTACTCCCTCCTCATGGGAGACAGCAATGTTGATGAAGATGGCGGTGGTGTTGATGGAGAAGCCTTCCGGGGGCACTTCCCCGTCCCGGCGGCGTGCCGGAACAGAGACTCCTGTCCCCCAGATCTTGGCTTCGCGATGGCGGCGGCTCTGGAAGGTTTCTCGTACCGTGGTTTTTCCGTATCGAGGTTTTAGGTTAGGGACCTTTAAATAGGCGAAGAGGCGGACTCGGAGGGGCGACGAGGCGGCGACACCATAGGGGGGCGCGGGCCACCCCCAGGCCGCGCCACCCTAGCGTCTGGTGGGCCTGTGCCCCCTCTCTGGCGGTTCTCGTGTGTTCTGGATGCTTCCGGGCAAAATAGGAACCTGGGCGATGATTTCGTCCAATTCCGAGAATATTTCGTTACTAGGATTTCTGAAACCAAAAACAGCAGAAAACGAGACCGACAGACTCGGCATCTTGTTAATAGGTTAGTTTCAGAAAATGCACGAATATGACATAAAGTGTGCATAAAACATGTAGATATCATCAATAATGTGGCATGGAACACAAGAAATTATCGATACGTCGGAGACGTATCAGCCAGCAGGTGAGGCTAGAACTATCAACACAGCCTACCACATAGCCATAATGAGAGCCATCACTGATATTCGGGAGCATAAGATGAAGGAGCTTATGGGTTCCGAATTCGCTCATATTCCTCATATGGAGGAGGAAGATGATCCTATGCTTAACCACTTCAAGCTTGCAAAACGCAAACCAGCAGAAGCCGCTAAGTATATGGATAACAGCCGCAACCTACTGTCATTGTTCTTTCAGTTGAACCGACATTTGTCGGGAGCGATTGATACAATGCTGGAAGAGTTCACTGAGCCCAAGGAGGAGACTAAGGGGAATGAACCAATGGAGAATGAGGTTCACACACCAGTTTATTCAGCTGGTGATTACATTAGTATTGATCATCCCGAACAACAAACCACACCCATGACACCTAGGTACTTTCCTAGTAGTTCCCATGGAGGATATGAGGGTGGAGAGGAATCTGGAAACAATCGGCATTCCGAGACTCCTATAGAAAACTCCACAGGTTGGCGTTGGGGATCAGATACTGGAACCCATAGTGATTCAGTTAGATATAACCCGGAGATGAATGAGGACGCCACAACCCAAAACCAGAGTTATCAGTACAATGGGGAAGACGATGAGGGGTATCCAATACAGATCGAATCGGATACGAATGTTGGAAATACCTATGGTGGAGTCACAGGGGAGTACACCCGATGGGTGGATTATGATGCACTGAATGACCAGTTCATGAACACAAATTTCTCCCTGGGATCATCCTCTGATTCCGATTATCAGCCGACGGGGAGACCTTATGTTCTAGGTTTTGTCAGGAGGACTACACGTTCGACCGGATGGAAGCCTGGAATGTACCGGGAGTGAAGCACGACTAGAGACTACCATGGGAGGCGAGACTACAATACATTAGTACCACATGTATTGTAGTATGTAATATTTTGTAGAAATTTGTACATATACTTCAATAAGTGAGTCTGCATACTCACAACGTCACTGAGTATTGTAATAAGACCACTTAAGTATGTATATACATGGTATATTTTTTGTATGATTTGGATTTGCTTCTTGATTTCCATTGCGTGACTAGTTCTGTGCACAAAGTTAAGCTCAGAAAACTTGTGCATGGAGTAATTATGAGTACCACTTTGTGTTGCAGAACTAGGGGGATATGTCGGGACCGACGGGTGAGGAGAGTGAAGCGCAACGCATCGAGCGCGAGGCCAAGCAGAAGGAAGAGCTGATGAAGCAGCCAGAAACCAGTTACAACCACCACCACCACCCATGACGCAACAGAATTTCCTCCAATACATGCAAATGTTGGAGGAAAGGCAACGTATGACAATGGAGCAGCAAAATAAGTTCTTCCAGGAGCTGCTTCAGCAGAACAGGGTGGAGAGGCCCGAGAACCAGGGAGTCACCTTGTCAGACTTCCAGAATACAAAGCCTATATCCTTCGCATACGCGCCCGAGCCAATGGACGCGGAGGATTGGCTGATGGACACTGAGCGAAAGCTCAATACTGTTGGATGCAACGACTTGGAGAAGGTCAGATACGCAACACACTTGTTGTGTGGACCTGCCGCATCATGGTGGGATAATATAGTAGCCGTTTATCCGGCTGAGAAGGTATTCACATGGGAGGAGTTCAAGAGGAAGTTCAGGGAATCCAATGTCCCTGAAAGCATAGTGGAACTGAAACGTCGAGAATTTGAGAGTCTCGAGCAGAAGGATAAGTCCATCCTGACTTATGTCAGGGAGTTTTCAAAGCTGTCTCGGTATGCCGTTGAGGAGGTCAACACCGAGGACAAAAAGAAGAAGAGGTTCATGCGGGGATTAAATCCCCAGTTCAAAGTTCAGCTCAGGATGATGAGAGCGACTGAGTTCCAAGAGTTGGTGGATGCAGGCATCACTCTTGAAGATGACTTCAAGAAACTGCAGGAGGAGAAGAGGAAGAAGGCCAAGTTTGAGCCTAAGAGGTATGTCAGCAACAAGCCTAATACTGGCTTGAGTTTCAAACCAAGGTACAACAACAATTACAACAACAACAACAACCAGAGGAGGAATCAAGGATTCCAGCCTGCAAACCAGATCGTTTGCCGCATTTGTGGATTTAGAGGGCATCTCTCAAAAGATTGCAAGAAGCCCAAGATAATATGCTTTGGTTGTCGTGAGGAAGGACACATGCTTAGGGATTGCCCTAAGAAGAAGAATGGAGGAGGTCAGTCAGGAGGAGGAGGAAACCGAGGAGGAAACACCGGAGGGAACTGGAAGAACAAGAAACCCTTCGGCAAGTTAAACTGCACCAGCTTGGAGGAGGTGGTGAACTCCGATCAGGCGATGATAGGTACGCTTCAGATACTTACTCATCCTGGCAAAGTACTTTTTGATACTGATGCAACTACATCATTCATTTCTCAGCAATTCATCATCAAACATGGGATTAGTTGCACTAAGTTAGATACACCTATAACCATACTTTCCGCGGGGGGAACGATAGTAGTAACCCATACCAAACAAGGACAAGTAATTATGATCAATAAATGCGCATTTGACGCAGACCTGTTCATTTTACCGATGAAGGACATTGATGCCATTCTTGGTATGAACTGGTTAGAAGCTAACGGAGCATTGATCGACTGTGTGAACAAGACTGTGTCTTTGAAAAGCCCCGATGGAAGTAGAATGATCTACCAAGGAGACAAGCATACACAGATTGAAGTAGAGCTACAGTTGAATAGCATGAAGGAAGTGAAGTTGGAGGATATACCTGTAGTAAATGAATTCCAGGATGTTTTTCCTAAGGAATTACCTGGAATGCCACCAGATAGGGAGATAGAATTTACTATCGACCTAATTCCGGGAACAGCTTCGATTGCTAAAGCACCATACAAGATGGGGCCTAAGGAGTTGAAAGAACTTAAGGAGCAATTGGATGACTTGGAACAAAAAGGATTCATACAAGAGATTATCTCACCATGGGGATCACCTGTGATCTTCGTGGATAAAAGAGATGGAGGCAGAAGGATGTGCGGAGACTACAGGAATTTGAACAATGTTACTATCAAGAACAAGTATCCACTACCTAGAATACAAGATCTTTTTGATCAAGTTAGAGGCGCGGGAGTCTTTTCCCAAATTGATCTAAGGTCCGGTTATCATCAGATAAAGATCAAGAAGGAAGACGTTCCGAAAACCGCCTTTGTCTCAAGGTATGGACATCATGAATATCTTGTAGTACCTTTTGGATTAACCAATGCCCCAGCAATCTTCATGAATCTTATGAATAAGATCTTCATGCCATATCTAGACAAGTTTGTCATCGTATTCATCGATGATATCTTGATATACTCCAAGGATAAATCTGAACATGCTGAACATCTGAGGTTAGTGCTGCAAACACTAAGAGAACATCAACTCTATGCCAAGTTCAGCAAGTGTGAATTTTGGCTAGATCAAGTGGAATTTCTTGGTCATGTCATTAGCAAAGATGGAATAGCTATTAACCCGAGTAAGGTAGCAGCAGTTTTAGATTGGGAAGCACCCAAGACTGTCAAGGAGATCCGAGGATTCCTAGGAATGGCAGGATACTATCGGAGATTCATTGAAGGATTCTCCAAGATAGCAGGACCGATGACTAAGCTGTTAAGGAAGAACACGCCATTCGTGTGGTCGGAGGAGTGTGAGAAGAGTTTTCAAACTCTGAAAGAGAAACTCACCGCAACACTGGTGTTAGCAGTCCCGGAGGTTGGCAAGGATTATACCGTGTACTGTGACGCATCCAAACATGGATTGGGTTGCGTACTCATGCAAGATCGGAAAGTAATATCTTATGGATCGAGGCAACTCAGACCTCATGAAGTGAATTATCCAACACATGATCTAGAATTAGCAGCAGTAGTATTTGCACTTAAAACTTGGAGACATTTTCTCTATGGATCTAAGTGTGAGCTCTATACGGATCATAAGAGTCTCAAGTACTTCTTCACTCAGAAGGAACTCGATATGAGACAGAAAAGATGGCTTGAACTAATCAAGGAATATGATTTGACCATCAATTATACGCCAGGAAAAGCTTATGTTGTAGCAGATGCCTTGAGTAGGAAGAGCACTGGAGGAGTGGAACAAGAGTTATCACCGGAGTTGAGAAAGGAAATAAGCCAAGCCCAAATACAACTTTGGGAGAAAGAAGCTCATGAAGGACTATCGGCTTTACAAGTGGCCGATGAGCTAAATGTTAACTTAAAGAATGAGATAATGATGGGTCAATTGGACGATCCATTCATCGTAGAGGAGATGAGAAGGATTTATGAAGGAAGACCATCAGAATTCCACCGAGGAGAATCAGGATCACTATGGTTTCAGAAGAGGATTTGCGTTCCGGATATTGCTGAGATCAAGGAAGTAATACTCCGGGAAGCTCATCAAACACCATATTCCATACATCCGGGAAGTACAAAGATGTACATGGATCTTAAGGAGTTATTCTGGTGGAATAACATGAAGAGAGAGATAGCACAATACGTGGCGGAATGCCATACCTGCCAAAGAGTGAAAGCTGAACATCAAAGTCCGGCAGGAAAGTTACAACCTTTACCAATCCCAGAATGGAAATGGGAAGAGATAGGAATGGATTTCATCACCGGACTACCCATGACCAATAAAAAGAAGGACATGATATGGGTAATTGTGGACCGGTTGACGAAAAGTGCACACTTCTTAGCAGTAAATCAGCAGGCACTACAAGAAAAGTTGCCATGGCTGACGAAGTTGAAGTCGCGCCGTGGTTGCTGGTGTACCATGGCCGACGATTTTTGGTCCCTCCGTGGTGCTTGTCAAAACTTTTTTTTCTCGTTTTTGAGGCCACCTAGCCCTACGAAAGCGGCCAAAACGTCGCGTATGGTGGCCCGGGACGTGGTGCATCTCGAAATCTCGGGTTCGCCGGCCGAGTCAACGCAAATCCGCACCGCCGAGGGATGTAGGGCCCAGATGGCAGCCGCTCTGGCATTGTTTTTTTTCTCGATCGCGCCATCTCGTTCAACGTTCTCCGATCGAGCCGTTTACGATGCAGGATCATGGGTCCCGCATGTCATCCTCTATGAACCAAAATTCTTTCAATTCTTGGATTTTTTTGACCACCGTATTTCTGGCTACTTCCTTTTTCTTTTGATCCCTTGCCGCCTTGGAAACGTTGAGACCGCTGCTGCTAAATGGGACCCGCATGTCATCGTCTATGAGCAATCAACTTTCTTTTCTTGGAGTTTTTTTTGGCACCTCATATTTGGTCACTTGCCTTTTTTTCGATCCCTGCCGCCTCTCACACGGTGATACCGCTGTCGCTAAATGGGACCCGCATGTCATCCTCTATGTACTATAAAACTTTCTTTTCTTGGATTTTTTTGGCACCTCATATTTGGTCACTTGCCTTTTTCTTTCGATCCCCCGCCGCCTCTCAAACGGTGATACCGCTGCTCGCTAACTGGGACCCGCATGTCATCCTCTATGTACTATAAAAATTTCTTTTCTTGAATTATTTTTGGCACCTCATATTTGGTCACTTACCTTTTTCTTTCGATCCCCTGCCGCCTCTCAAACGGTGATACCGCTGCTGCTAAATGGGACCCGCATGTCATCCTCTATGTACTATAAAACTTTCTTTTCTTGAATTATTTTTGGCTCCTCATATTTTTTCACTTGCCTTTTTCTTTCGATCCCGCCGCCTCTCAAACGGTGATACCGCTGCTGCTAAATGGGACCCGCATGTCATCCTCTATGTACTATAAAACTTTCTTTTCTTGAATTATTTTTGCCTCCTGATATTTTTTCACTTTCCTTTTTCTTTCGATCTCATGCCACGTTTGAAACGTTGAGGAACCTGCAGGCTCATGGGACCCACATGTCATCCTCTATGTACTATAAAAGTTCATTTTCTTGGTTTTTTTTCACCCTCTGATTTTTGGCAATTTCTTTTTTCTTTTGATCCCCTGCCGCCTCTCAAACGGTGATACCGCTGCTGCTAAATGGGACCCGCATGTCATCCTCTATGTACTATAAAACTTTCTTTTCTTGAATTATTTTTGGCTCCTCATATTTGGTCACTTGCCTTTTTCTTTCGATCTCATGCCACGTTTGAAACGTTGAGGAACCTGTCGGCTCATGGGACCCGCATGTCATCCTCTATGTGCTATAAAAGTTTATTTTCTTTATTTTTTTTTCACCCTCCGATTTTTGGCTATTTCCTTTTTCTTTTGATCCCCTGCCGCCTTGGAAACGTTGGGTAAGCTGCTGACTCATGGGACCCGCATGTCATCCTCTATGTACATTCAACTTTCTTTTTCTTTTGATCTCAAGCCGCATTTGAAACGTTGAGACCGCTGCTGCTAAATGGGACCCGCATGTCATCCTCTATGTAGTACAATAAAGTTTCTTTTCTTGGATTATCTTTGGCTCCTGATATTTTGTCACTTGCCTTTTTCTTTCGATCTCATGCCGCCTTTGAAACGTTGAGTAAGCTGTTGGCTCATGGGTCCCGCATGTCATCCTCTACGAACAATAAAAGTTTCCTTTCTTGGAGTTATTTTTTACCCCTAATTTCTGGCTATTTGCCTTTTTCTTTTGATCTCCCGCCCCCTCTGAAACGATGAGGACGCTGTTGGCAGGTCGGTCCCACATGTCATCCTCTATGAACAATAAAAGTTTCCTTTGATGGATTTATTTTGAACCCCTAATTAATTTCTGGATATTTCTTTTTTCTTTTGATCCCCTGCCGCCTTGGAATCGTTGAGGATGCTGCTGCCTCATGGGTCCCGCATGTCATCCTCTCAGAACGGTAAATGTTTCTTTTCTTGGATTTTGTTTACCAAACGATTTTGACTTATTTTTTCTTTTGATATCATGCCGCCTTTAAAACTTTGAGGACGCTGCTGGCTCACGGGTCCCACATGTCAGCCTCTATGAACAATAAACGCTGAGGATGCTGCTGCCTCATGGGTCCCGCATGTCATCCTCTCAAAACGGAAATGTTTCTTTTCTTGTATTCGAAACACTTCACTTTTCAACGGGGAAGGGACCCGAAGGTCCCAGAAAAACAAAAAAAGATTACAATAGTAGTACTCCTTTGAGAAGGCGGTAGAAGAAGGATCCTCGAAGAGCCAAATGCTTTTATTATCCACAGCTGTTCGGCTCTTTTCCTTCTCGTGTAAGCTATCGCGCAATGATTATACTAATGGTCGGATGGTAGTACAACCATTTTCGCAAACTTCTGCGCCCTTCGTCATGTCAACATCGTATCCCAGTGTGCAAGCAGTCTGCTCGAATGAAATACTCCTAAGTACGTACGGTATTCCATCCAAAGACACACCACACGGTATTCACTCCAAAGACGCACCGTCGCCCCGATCTGCTCGAATGAAATACTCCAAAATACTTCTGCGCCCTTCGTCACGTCAGCATCGTATCCCAGTGTGCAAGCAGTCTCCTATGAAATGGAGACGACATTTTGTTGAAAAGTGTCGGTGCATGCTATATACCACACTAGTATGAGAGTTTTTTACAGCATTATTCCGATTTCCACAGAATGCATTAAATTTGGACGCGATGCCACACTGACAAGAGTGGTTTAAACAAGGCCATTATTTTTATTATGTTATATTACTACAATACTCCAAGGTAGCACTAGTAGCCTTCGGTTGTACTCGCCGGTCGCGCTACCTCATTCGACCGGACTTTATTCTTCTTCTCATATATATATACAAAATACTGTCTCGCCGAGGTTCGATGACCGCACCGTCGCCCCTCTCCGCGCCGCCGTCTTGGGCCGCGCCACCATTCTCCCCGCCGAGTTCTCCCCCGTCCCCGACGCACCACCGTCAAGCACCACCGGACCGATCTTCGCAGGTATGTACATCTCCAACCTCCGGCGAGTACAGAGGTTCATCGGTCATTGTGTTCGATATAACCTTAATTTGGGGATTGCAATGTGAGTAACTTACTGGGTTTTCTAGGAAATTAAAACGGCGTCGCTCGATGCCTACACTGCGTCGGCGGATACATGGAAAGCGGAGACGGATGCTCTGCATGCATCGGCGGAGACATGTAAAGCGGATGCGGATGCGGAGGCAAAGGCGAAGGCGGTGGCTAGGACGGGCCCGGGAGCTGTGGCGCTGGCAAATGCTCGTATCGAAGTTGCATTTTGTTGGAAAGTCTTGGCGCGTGCTTCGAGAGTTTTGGCGGCGCAGCCGAGAGAACCGTCGGAGGCTTCGAAGCTGGCTGCTTTGAACGCGTCGAGAGCTTGGATGGTGACTTCATCTAAGGCGGCGCTTGTTGCATATGATCGTGACTCGTCAACCCCTTTATAAGTTCTACCTTCCCCAACTGCAATGAGGTTAGATCTGGTGGATTGGGTTTTTTGCCCAAACCAGACGTGATGATAAATTGAGATGCTTTTGTATTTTTGATGATGCATTCTGCTTCTTTTGTAATTTGGGTGATTCATTATGCTTTTTAGGTAGTAATTTTTCTGATGCACTCACCTCTTCAGGAATTTTTCATGCTTTTTTTGTTTTTTTCTGTCAACCTAGCTAATGCTCTCTGCTGTTTAGCCAAAAGTTGGATGATGCATTGTACTGTTTACATATATTTTACTCTGATGATACATTTTGCTCTTTTAGCCTTTTAGGTAATTTTTCTGATTCCTTGAACAGTGTGGGAAATTTCGATGACGAATTTTGCTGTCAACTTAGATGATGTATTGTGCTGTTTACATTTTATTACCTATATCAAAGCTAACCCCATCTGATGTTACCACAGCGTTTTGGGTCCTGTAGAGGTCTCTTTTTCCTCCAATCGTGTTGACACGTTAGCAATTATTACTGTATATGCGTGTTGACCGCCAAAACCCACCGTCGGGCAGCGACAGTCAGCACTAGTAGAGCCGGGAAGAGTCTAGAGCTGCGGCTGGCTGAGACCCCTCCGAGCGACGGCCCGCAATGCTCTTCTGGTCACACGCGGCGATGCGAAGTGCAAGGGCGTGCCACCTGACCTATACCCGGTCAGGAAGGTGATGGGGGATGCCTCGCTTAGTTCCTGCATGGCATACACGTAAACGTTAAATACGAGCCTCGATCGGCTCTCAGGTTATCCTGTGAATCGGCTCAAAGAGCCGATCCACCCATGATCCGTGCGGGGTGCACGAATACTTGGTGATCCTGCTTGATCAAGATAAAGCTAATGAGATCTACGACGATTTAGGGTTTTCACCGCATAATCGGATCATCCTACTCCAGGTTGGGCCTCGCGGCCACGCACGGTGCTCATAAGCCGATCCTAAACAAGGCCAAAGAACCAACAATGTAGTTGATCCACGGAACATCCTGTTTAGGACTTGCGAACGCCACCCCGCGTGCCACCGGATCCTCCCCCTTTGTAGGGCCTAACTATTGCAGATATTAAACTAATCCTTGCAGAGCAAGGAGCAATCGTAACGGACCAGATCTACTAAACGATGAACAAGCAGGGTGCCGCCCCCATGCCTGAGATAGGCATGAGGACGGCTAGATATGCAAGGGTTGCACTACGTAAGCATGTTTATACGAAGAACAATGCTAACCCTAACACATCTATGATAACTACGTTGCCCGCCATCAAAGACGCTTCAGTACGGGCAACGCATGAACAACATGGAGCTTGTGCTGCCTAGATCGCAAGATGCGATCTAGGCAGCATGTCGCTTACCTGATTGAAACCCTCGAGACGAAGGAGTTGGCGATGCGCCGAGATTGGTTTGTTTTTGGGGTGAACGTTGTGTTGTTGTTTATTCCATAAACCCTAGGTACATATTTATAGTCCAGGGGACTTTCTAAAGAGGGCGTGCACTTAAACCGTGCACGAGATAAACTCTAACTTCTACATCGATACTCAATCTATTATACTAAGATACACGGGCTAACTAGCCCAAATTTTCCATGCGAGGCCGCTTCATAGATCTCTCAAATGTAATCTTCCAGGCCCATCTTGATCGCGGCCCACCTCCTGATTTAGCCAAAATCTGGTGATAACACATGCCCCCCTGGTTTTGGTAATGATAATTTCAAAACCACTCTGTTTCTTTTCCTCAGAGGGGTCGTGTCTCGGCAGAGCGGAACTGTCGCAGCATGCCTCATCATGACGACTTGCCTTCTCAACTTCCACCGCACGATTTGACGAGTTTTGGCACCACGTCCTCGAGAACTGCTCGAAAATTAAATCCCCATCTCCTTTATTAACCGCATCGAACAGTTCTCCTCTTCATCCCTCTTTGCATTAGCACTCCGAAAAACCCTCCCCTGCAACCATGTCCTCTTCTTCTTCCTCGTCGTCGGATCTTTCCCACGTGTCCTCTCCCATCCGAGAGTCGACGCCCTCGTGGGGTACGCAGGCGGCGTACGACATCCTTGCCCCGACCAAGTGGGACAAAGAGGACCATGACTCCTCCGTCTGGTCCGAGGATGACAAATCCCAAACCGACGGGGAGAGCGACCTTCGCTTCCTTGCTGACGAGGAAGCGGTGGAGGAGAGCGAAGACGACCGCCTCTCCTGGGCGGACTTCACCACCTCCGAGGAGGCGAAGGAGGAGGGAGAGGAGGAGGAGGATGAAGATAGCTCCTCCGACGAACCGCCGGCCAAACGCCGCTGCCTCTGGCCCGGGGACTTCAGCGACACCGACAACGACGACGATGCTGACGAAGAGGATGAGGACGACGAGAGTCCTATCGGCGGTCGCTGGAGCAGCGATGACGAGCCGGCAGGGAGCAGCGCCGTCAGTGGCGATGACGGCGACGACGACGACGAGGGCAACAGCGGCCCCTAGATAGGGTCTTAGCATAGGGCTAGCAGTAGCAGACGGGGCAATGTATCCCCCTGGTATTTCCTTTTGAGAGCAACCAGCTCTTCTATGTAAGAAATCGGGCTTATCAATGAAGAAATTCCCCAACTCGATTTTGCCGATTCCCTTTATGATAATTTAGCCGATTGTCCTTCCTTCTGATTCTGCCGATTGCCAATACTGGACAATGCCCAACAAGCCGATGGCATCGCATCGGTCTTCCATACTAAACTTCGAGATAGATTCCTCCAGACCCAATCTCCTCGCCACACAAAGCCAAACCCTGCTCGCGCAAATCCGCAGACCTCTCAAGATAGCATGTTGAACCTAGCGGCAGAATTCCCGAAATAATGCCAGGTCTCCTTCACATCATCCTCTCCGAAGCCTGTTTACTCAGTTCTGGCAGCTTCCTTCTACAATAACCACTGTCTTCTGAACGAGCCGCCACGAAGAGCGAGCCCACTTCGACAGAGTTGGTTAATCCCCGAGGGCGAGCTGCCCCCCGAGCCTCAGCCAAGGCGAAGACAAAGAATGGACCATCACCGTTGAAATTCTAGGGCGGGCTCAATCTTGTCCAAGAGAGGTATT
>NC_061511.1:167946447-167964027 GCF_022539505.1 Lolium rigidum | reverse complement strand
GTAGTGAGCATCAAATTGACTTGATCCTCGGAGCTTCGCTGCCCAATAGGGCGCCATATAGAACAAATCCCGAGGAGACGAAGGAAATACAGAAGTAAGTACAAGCGCTACTCGACAAAGGTTATATCCGCATAAGCCTTAGTCCTTGTGCTGTTCCTGTTATTCTAGTTCCTAAGAAAGATGGTACATGGCGTATGTGCATAGATTGTAGAGCGATAAACAACATTACTATTCGATATCGCCATCCTATTCCCCGTTTAGAGGATATGCTAGATGAATTGAGTGTGATACGTCTCCGACGTATCGATAATTTCTTATGTTCTATGCCATATTATTGACGATACCTACATGTTTTATGCACACTTTATGTCATATTCGTGCATTTTCTGGAACTAACCTATTAACAAGATGCCGAAGTGCCGCTTGTCGTTTTCTCGCTCGTTTTTGGTTTCGAAATCCTAGTAACGAAATATTCTCGGAATTGGACGAAACGAAGACCCAGGGGCCTATTTCGCCACGAACCTTCCGGAAGACCGAAGAGCATACGAAGTGGGGCCACGAGGTGGCCAAACCACAAGGCGGCGCGGCCAAGGGGGCCCGCGCCGCCCCGTGGTGTGGGCCCCTCGTCAGCCCCCGACTCTGCCCTTCCACCTACTTAAAGCCTCCGTCGCGAAACCCCCGAGGCGAAAAACCACGATACGGAAAACCTTATCGAGATGCCGCCGCCGCCGATCCCATCTCGGGGGATTCTGGAGATCTCCTCCGGCACCCTGCCGGAGAGGGGATTCATCTCCCGGACGACTCTACACCGCCATGGTCGCCTCCGGAGTGATGAGTGAGTAGTTCACCCCTGGACTATGGGTCCATAGCAGTAGCTAGATGGTTGTCTTCTCCTCATTGTGCTTCATTGTTGGATCTTGTGAGCTGCCTAACATGATCAAGATCATCTATCCGTAATACTCTATGTTGTGTTTGTCGGGATCCGATGGATAGAGAATACCATGTTATGTTAATTATCAAGTTATTACATATGTGTTGTTTATGATCTTGCATGCTCTCCGTTACTAGTAGAGGCTCGGCCAAGTTTTTGCTTTTAACTCCAAGAGGGAATATTTATGCTCGATAGTGGGTTCATGCCCGCATTGACACCGGGACAAGGTGATGAAAGTTCTAAGGTTGTGTTGTGCTGTTGCCACTAGGGATAAAACATTGGCGCTATGTCCGAGGATGTAGTTGTTGATTACATTATGCACCATACTTAATGCAATTGTCTGTTGCTTTGCAACTTAATACTGGAAGGGGTTCGGATGATAACCTGAAGGTGGACTTTTTAGGCATAGATGCATTTGGATGGCGGTCTATGTACTTTGTCGTAATGCCCAATTAAATCTCACTGTACTTATCATGACATGTATGTGCATTGTTATGCCCTCTCTATTTGTCAATTGCCCGACTGTAATTTGTTCACCCAACATGCTTTTATCTTATGGGAGAGACACCTCTAGTGAACTGTGGACCCCGGTCCATTCTCTAATACTGAAATACAAATCTGTCGCAATACTTGTTTTATTGTTTTCTCTCGCAAACAATCATCTTCCACACAATACGGTTAATCCTTTGTTACAAGCAAGCCGGTGAGATTGACAACCTTACTCGTTTCGTTGGGGCAAAGTACTTTGGTTGTGTTGTGCAGGTTCCACGTTGGCGCCGGAATCCCTGGTGTTGCGCCGCACTACATCCCGCCGCCATCAACCTTCAACGTGCTTCTTGGCTCCTCCCGGTTCGATAAACCTTGGTTTCTTTCCGAGGGAAAACTTGCTGATGTGCGCATCATACCTTCCTCTTGGGGTTGCCCAACGAACGTGTGAAATACACGCCATCAAGCTCTTTTTCCGGCGCCGTTGTCGGGGAGATCAAGACACGCTCGCAAGGGGAGTCTCCACTTCTCAATCTCTTTACTTTGTTTTTGTCTTGCTTTATTTTATTTACTACTTTGTTTGCTGCACTTATATCAAAACACAAAAAAATTAGTTGCTAGCTTTACTTTATTTACTCGTCTTGTTTGCTATATCAAAAACACAAAAAAATTAGTTTACTTGCATTTACTTTATCTAGTTTGCTTTATTTACTACCGCTAAAATGGCCAACCCTGAAAATACTAAGTTGTGTGACTTCACCGGCACAAATAATAATGATTTCTTATGCACACCTATTGCTCCACCTCGCTACTACAGCAGAATTCTTTGAAATTAAACCTCGCTTTACTTAATCTTGTTATGCGAGAGCAATTTTCTCGGTGTTAGTTCCGATGATGCTCGCTGCCCATCTCAATAATTTTGTTGAACTATGTGAAATGCAAAAGTATAAAGATGTAGATGGTGACATTATAAAATTAAAATTGTTTCCTTTCTCATTAAGAGGAAGAGCTAAAGATTGGTTGCTATCTCTGCCTAAGAATAGTATTGATTACTGGACTAAATGCAAGGATGCTTTTATTGGTAGATATTATCCCCTGCTAAAATTATATCTTTGAGGATTAGCATAATGAATTTTAAATAATTGGATAATGAACATGTTGCTCAAGCTTGGGAAAGAATGAAATCTCTGGTTAAAAATTGCCCAACCCATGGACTGACTACTTGGATGATCATCCAAACCTTCTATTCAGGACTAAAATTTTCTTCGCGGAATTTATTAAATTCAGCTGCTGGAGGTACCTTTATGTCCATCACTCTTGGTGAAGCAACAAACCTTCTTGATAATATGATGGTTAATTACTCTGAATGGCACACGGAAAGAGCTCCACAAGGTAAGAAGGTAAATTATGTTGAAGAATCCTCTTCCTTGAATGATAAGATTGATGTTATTATGTCTATGCTTGCGAATGATAGGACTAATGTTGATCCTAATAATGTTCCATTATCTTCATTGGTTGCCCAAGAAGAACATGTTGATGTAAACTTCATTAAAAATAATAATTTCAACAACAATGCTTATCGTAGTAATAACTATAGGCCATATCCTTATAATAATGGTAACGGTTATGCTAATTCTTATGGGAATTCTTACAACAATAATAGGAATACACCCCCTGGACTTGAAGCCATGCTTAAAGAATTTATTAGTACACAAACCGCTTTTAACAAATCACGTTGAGGAAAAGCTCAATAAAATTGATATTCTTGTTTCTAGAGTTGATAGTCTTGCCTCCGATGTTGATCTTTTGAAATCGAAAGTTATGCCTAATAGGGATATTGAAAATAAAATTGTTACTACAGCAAATGCCATCCAAGTTAGAATTAATGAGAATATAAGATTAATGGCTGAACTGCGTGCTAGGTGGGATAGAGAAGAAAATGAAAAACTAGCTGAAAAGGAAAATGTAGCTAAAGTTTGGACTATTACCACCACTATCAATGCTAATTCTTCACATGTTGCTTCACCTCCTACTATCAATAATAAAATAATTGGTGTTGGCAATGCTTCTACTCCTAGTGCAAAACGCGCAAAATTACCTGAAACTGCTAAAACTGCTGAAACTGCTTGTGATAAAACCGCTGAAATTTTTTCCAACCTTGGGGATGATAATCCCATTGCTTTAGATTGTAATGATTTAGATTTTGATGATTGCCACATCTCTGAAGTTATAAAGTTCTTACAAAAACTTGCTAAAAGTCCTAATGCTAGTGCTATAAACTTGGCTTTCACAAAACATATTACAAATGCTCTCATAAAAGCTAGAGAAGAGAAACTAAAACTTGAAACTTCTATTCCTAGAAAGCTAGAGGGTGGTTGGGAGCCCATCATTAAAATGAGAGTCAAAGATTTTGATTGTAATGCTTTATGTGATCTTGGTGCAAGTATTTCTGTTATGCCTAAGAAAGTCTATGATATGCTTGACTTGCCACCATTGAAAATTTTTTATTTGGATGTTAATCTCGCTGATAATGCTAAAAAAACCTTTGGGGAGAGTTGATAATGTTCATATTATGGTTAACAATAACCTTGTCCCCGTTGATTTTGTTATCTTGGATATTGAATGCAATGCATCTTGCCCCATTATATTGGGAAGACCTTTTCTTCGAACCGTTGGTGCTACTATTGATATGAAGGAAGGTAATATTAAATATCAATTTCCTCTCAAGAAATGTATGGAACACTTCCCTAGAAAGAGAATGAAGTTACCTTATGATTCTATTATTAGAACAAATTATGATGTTGATGCTTCGTCTCTTGATGTTACTTGAGATACACTTTCGCGCCTAGCCGAAAGGCGTTAAAGAAAAGCGCTTATGGGAGACAACCCATGTTTTTACTACAGTATTTTTGTTTTATATTTGAGTCTTGGAAGTTGTTTACTACTGTAGCAACCTCTCCTTATCTTAGTTTTGAGTTTTGTTGTGCCAAGTAAAGTCTTTGATAGTAAAGTAAGTACTAGATTTGGATTATTGCGCAGTTCCAGATTTCTTTGCTATCACGAATCTGGGTCTACCTTCCTGTAGGTAGCTCAGAAAATTAAGCCAATTTACGTGCATGATCCTCAGATATGTACGCAACTTTCATTCAATTTGAGCATTTTCATTTGAGCAAGTCTGGTGGCCTAATAAAATCCATCTTTACGGATCGTTCTGCTTTTGACAGATTCTGTCTTTTATTTCGCATTGCCTCTTTTGCTATGTTGGATGAATTTCTTTGATCCATTAATGTCCAAGTAGCTTTATGCAATGTCCAGAAGTGTTAAGAATGATTGTGTCACCTCTGAACATGTTAATTTTTATTATGCACTAACCCTCTAATGAGTTGTTTCGAGTTTGGTGTGGAGGAAGTTTTCAAGGATCAAGAGAGGAGTATGATGCAATATGATCAAGGAGAGTGGAAGCTCTAAGCTTGGGGATGCCCCGGTGGTTCACCCCTGCATATTCTAAGAAGACTCAAGCGTCTAAGCTTGGGGATGCCCAAGGCATCCCCTTCTTCATCGACAACATTATCAGGTTCCTCCCCTGAAACTATATTTTTATTCCGTCACATCTTATGCACTTTCCTTGGAGCGTCGGTTTGTTTTTGTTTTTGTTTTGTTTGAATAAAATGGATCCTAGCATTAACTTTATGGGTGAGAGACACGCTCCGCTGTAGCATAAGGACAAGTATGTCCTTAGGCTCTACTCATAGTATTCATGGCGAAGTTTCTTCTTCGTTAAATTGTTATATGGTTGGAATTGGAAAATGCTACATGTAGTAACTCTAAAATGTCTTGGATAAATTGATACTTGGCAATTGTTGTGCTCATGTTTAAGCTCTTTCATCATATACTTTGCACCCGTTAACGAAGAAATACTTAGAGCTTGCTAATTTGGTTTGCATATTTGGTTTCTCTAGAGTCTAGATAACATGTAGTATTGAGTTTTGAACAACAAGGAAGACGGTGTGGAGTCTTATGATGTTTACAATATGTCTTTTATGTGAGTTTTGCTGCACCGTTCATCCTTGTGTTTGTTTCAAATAACCTTGCTAGCCTAAACCTTGTATCGAGAGGGAATACTTCTCATGCATCCAAATACTTGAGCCAACCACTATGCCATTTGTGTCCACCATACCTACCTACTACATGGTATTTATCCGCCATTCCAAAGTAAATTGCTTGAGTGCTACCTTTAAAATTCCATCATTCACCTTTGCAATATATAGCTCATGGGACAAATAGCTTAAAAACTATTGTGGTATTGAATATGTACTTATGCACTTTATCTCTTATTAAGTTGCTTGTTGTGCGATAACCATGTTTTTGGGGACGCCATCAACTATTCCTTGTTGAATATCATGTGAGTTGCTATGCATGTCCGTCTTGTCTGAAGTAAGAGAGATCTACCACCTTAATGGTTGGAGCATGCATATTGTTAGAGAAGAACATTGGGCCGCTAACTAAAGCCATGAATCATGGTGGAAGTTTCAGTTTTGGACATATATCCTCAATCTCATATGAGAATAATAATTGTTGCCACATGCTTATGCATTAAAGAGGAGTCCATTATCTCGTTGTCCATGTTGTCCCGGTATGGATGTCTAAGTTGAGAATAATCAAAAGCGAGAAATCCAAAATGCGAGCTTTCTCCTTAGACCTTTGTACAAGCGGCATGGAGGTACCCCATTGTGACACTTGGTTAAAACATGTGCATTGCAAAGATCCGGTAGTCCAAGCTAATTAGGACAAGGTGCGGGCACTATTAGTATACTATGCATGAGGCTTGCAACTTGTAAGATATAACTTTCATAACTCATATGCTTTATTACTACCGTTGACAAAATTGTTTCATGTTTTCAAAATAAAAGCTCTAGCACAAATATAGGAATCGATGCTTTTCCTCTTTGAAGGACCATTCTTTTACTTTTATGTTGAGTCAGTTCACCTATCTCTCTCCACCTCAAGAAGCAAACACTTGTGTGAACTGTGCATTGATTCCTACATACTTGCATATTGCACTTGTTATATTACTCTATGTTGACAATTATCCATGAGATATACATGTTACAAGTTGAAAGCAACCGCTGAAACTTAATCTTCCTTTGTGTTGCTTCAATACCTTTACTTTGATTTATTGCTTGATGAGTTAACTCTTATGCAAGACTTATTAATGCTTGTCTTGAAGTACTATTCATGAAAAGTCTTTGCTTTATGATTCACTTGTTTACTCATGTCATTACCATTGTTTTGATCGCTGCATCCACTACATATGTTTACAAATAGTATGATCAAGGTTATGATGGCATGTCACTTCAGTAAATTATCTTTGTTATCGTTTTACCTCGCTCGGGACGAGCGTAACTAAGCTTGGGGATGCTTGATACGTCTCCGACGTATCGATAATTTCTTATGTTCTATGCCATATTATTGACGATACCTACATGTTTTATGCACACTTTATGTCATATTCGTGCATTTTCCGGAACTAACCTATTAACAAGATGCCGAAGTGCCGCTTGTTGTTTTCTCGCTGTTTTTGGTTTCGAAATCCTAGTAACGAAATATTCTCGAATTGGACGAAACGAAGACCCAGGGGCCTATTTCGCCACGAACCTTCCGAAGACCGAAGAGCATACGAAGTGGGGCCACGAGGTGGCCAAACCACAAGGCGGCGCGGCCAAGGGGGGCCCGCGCCGCCCCGTGGTGTGGGCCCCGTCGCCGCCCCGACTCGCCCTTCCGCCTACTTAAAGCCTCCGTCGCGAAACCCCCGAGGCGAAAAACCACGATACGGAAAACCTTACCGAGACGCCGCCGCCGCCGATCCCATCTCGGGGGATTCTGGAGATCTCCTCCGGCACCCCGCCGGAGAGGGGATTCATCTCCCGGAGGACTCTACACCGCCATGGTCGCCTCCGGAGTGATGAGTGAGTAGTTCACCCCTGGACTATGGGTCCATAGCAGTAGCTAGATGGTTGTCTTCTCCTCATTGTGCTTCATTGTTGGATCTTGTGAGCTGCCTAACATGATCAAGATCATCTATCCGTAATACTCTATGTTGTGTTTGTCGGGATCCGATGGATAGAGAATACCATGTTATGTTAATTATCAAGTTATTACATATGTGTTGTTTATGATCTTGCATGCTCTCCGTTACTAGTAGAGGCTCGGCCAAGTTTTTGCTTTTAACTCCAAGAGGGAGTATTTATGCTCGATAGTGGGTTCATGCCCGCATTGACACTCGGGAGAGTGACGGAAAGTTCTAAGGTTGTGTTGTGCTGTTGCCACTAGGGATAAAACATTGGCGCTATGTCCGAGGATGTAGTTGTTGATTACATTACGCACCATACTTAATGCAATTGTCTCGTTGATTTGCAACTTAATACCGGAAGGGGTTCGGATGATAACCTCGAAGGTGGACTTTTTAGGCATAGATGCAGCTTGGATGGCGGTCTATGTACTTTGTCGTAATGCCCAATTAAATCTCACCGTACTTATCATGACATGTATGTGCATTGTTATGCCCTCTCTATTTGTCAATTGCCCGACCGTAATTTGTTCACCCAACATGCTTTTATCTTATGGGAGAGACACCTCTAGTGAACCGTGGACCCCGGTCCATTCTCTAATACCGAAATACAAATCTGCAGCAATACTTGTTTTACTCGTTTTCTCTCGCAAACAATCATCTTCCACACAATACGGTTAATCCTTTGTTACAGCAAGCCGGTGAGATTGAAAACCTTCATCGTTTCGTTGGGGCAAAGTACTTTGGTTGTGTTGTGCAGGTTCCACGTTGGCGCCGGAATCCCCGGTGTTGTGCCGCACTACATCCCGCCGCCATCAACCTTCAACGTGCTTCTTGGCTCCTCCTGGTTCGATAAACCTTGGTTTCTTTCTGAGGGAAAACTTGCTGCTGTGCGCATCATACCTTCCTCTTGGGGTTGCCCAACGAACGTGTGAAATACACGCCATCAGAGTGGTGCTGATATTTTCTCTAAAATTTATTTGCGTAGTGGTTATCATCAAATTAGGATCAAAGAAGGGGATGAATGGAAAACATCCTTTAAAACAAAATTTGGTTTGTATGAGTGGTTAGTAATGCCTTTTGGTTTAACTAATGCACCTAGCACTTTCATGAGACCGATGAACCATGTTTTGCGTGATTTTATTGGCAAGTTTGTGGTTGTGTACTTTGATGACATATTAATCTACAGTCGCAATGAATCTGATCATACTATACATATTCGACATGTTTTGCAAGTGTTGCGTGTTAATCAACTCTATGGTAATCTTGAGAAGTGCACATTTTGCAAAGATAAGTTCATATTTCTGGGTTACGTTGTCTCTAAGCATGGAGTAGAAGTAGATGTGTCTAAAATTGAAGCTATTCAAAATTGGCCTACTCCCATGAATGTGAGTCAAGTAAGAAGTTTTCATGGTCTAGCTCGGTTTTATCGACGTTTTGTGCCCAATTTTAGTACTATTGTTGCACCTTTAAATGAATTGACTAAAAAGGGTGTTGCATTTGAGTGGGGCGAGGTTTAGGGTTTTGGGGATACTTCACTATTTGAAGTATAAAATATGCATGAGGCATGGCAGGGTTCTACTTATGATCCAAAGTGATATTTGAATTGGAATTCAGATATGATCTAGTGTTTTAGTTATGTTTCACTAATAGAATATGGCTCTCATCTCCAAGATTAAAGGTTGATTTGAACAAGTAAGATTTAATACTACTCTAGTATTCTCTAGGATAGACATGGCTATGGTTAGCATCTATAATCTCTCTCACTTCTAAATGTCTTGGAATAGCCTAAGGTCCTACTCAAGAGATGATGATATGATCCTCTGAATATATGGTTTGCCTAGGGATTCTACCTTGGTATCTTATGTAGCTTGTTCTTCTGGAAATCTAATAAACCTGCATCTTGTGGTATGCCTCCACCTCCTAGCTTCTTCATCTTGATCCTAGCTAATGCCTGGAAGGTCTCAAGGTTTTTGGTTTCCTTGTAGCATGGTACAAGATAACCAAATGGATGAAGGGTGTGGATCCTTTTATAGTCTTGGGCAAGCTCTAGTATCATGACACCTAGGTGGGTGACTCTTGTTTTGGTGTGATGAGTAAGGTGCTTGGTTTTCATGCTCTCATCCATAGCAATCCTTTGGGCATGAGGTGGCAAAGCTTGGGATGCAAGTCATGTATATATTTTCATCCTATGTGGCATAGAGATTATCCTCTCATATGATTTATTTTTGGATGACCAAGTGGCATTTGTTACTAAATATCTTGTGAATGCTTTTATACTTGTGAATAGTGCCCCATATCATGTATGATTGGATTTATGTTATAATATTGGTCAAAAGGTCAAGTTTGAGGGTTATTTCTCCATTTTGGATAGTTGGTGTTTGATTTCACCAAGGCATGATCATATGAGTTTCAAAATACTCATAGTTAGTTTTATTCAAATAGTTTGAACTATAATTTGTAAGGTAAATGGATTTAGTTTTATGATATTCCATATATTTAATAAGTTATGATTTAAATAAGAATGTGTGGCTTTTATGCACTTTAAACCCTGTGGTACCTTATTTAGAAGTGAATTAAATTACACACAAAGGTAGTTGCTAACTTTTAAGTATTATTAAGTTAGGGTTTGATTCTTAAAGAATGTGTTGTTGCAAGGAATGCCATGTTGAGATCTTTTATAAGATCTTGTAGTTGACCCTTACTTAAGGTGTTGTTTCTTGTAAATCTACTTTCATTTGATCTAGCCCATAGATCAAATCATCTCTACCCAAAACAAGGTTTTAGCAAAGATCGCAGTGAAGTTTATAGCACTTTACTTGATGATCTACTTCAGTTCCAGCAAGTCAAGTGAAACTTCGCCATCGTGGTAAGTTTTATTTGAAGCGCGAAAATTCCTCGGATTTTCTATGCATGAATGCAATGCACACTTTGGTGTTCTCTCATTTTATAGCCTCTAAACCTGGGATATTACATTCCTTAAGTGGATAGCAGTACTCCTATACACAGCAAACACGAGAGTGATGGTAAACGGGGTGCCGGGAGAGCGCATAGTCCATGGGAGGGGATTGAGATAGGGAGATCCCACCTCTCCCATGTTGTTTGTGGCCGCAATGGAGGTGTTGTCAGCTATCATAAAGAAGGCGGTGGAGGGGGACATGTTCTCCAATCTTGCGAGCATCTCGCCGCTGCAGAGAATATCCATTTATGCGGACGATGTGGTACTCTTCTTCAAACCGGAGAGACATGAGTTGTGGGCTGTTAAGCACATCCTGCATTTTTTTGGGGAGGCGTCTGGACTCAAGGTCAACTTTGCAAAAACCATGGCAACGCTCATTAGAGGGAGCAGTGAGCAGGAGGAGGAGATTACAGCGATCCTAGGATGTGAGTTGTCCCAGTTCCCCATAAAGTACCTGGGGCTGCAGTTAGCCCTAAGGCCTCTCACAAAGGCGGAGTGGCAACCCTTGTTGGACCAAGTTATGAAATGTGTGCCGTCTTGGCAACGAGGCCTCATCAAGAAAGAAGGGAGGCTGGTCCTAGTCAACTCTGTTGTCTCGGCAAGGGCGATGCACCAAATGGTGGTGGCCGAGGCCCCGACATGGCTTTTAGAGGAGATAAACAGATGGATGCGAGCTTTCTTTTGGGCGGGCAAAGATAGAGTGAATGGAGTCCAATGTCTGGTGGCTTGGGAAAGTATATGTAAACCTAAGGAGGTGGGAGGGCTAGGCATCAAGTGCCTCGAGGTTACAGGGGCTGGCCCTGCGGGTGAGATGGTGTTGGTTGAGACGGACGGACCCCGACATACCTTGGCAAGGTTTGCCGGGTTTAATTGATAGGGAGGCGGAAGAGGTGTTCAGGAGTCTGTCAAGCTTTAGCATTGGAGATGGCTGCAAAACCCTCTTTCGGCGCGACCAGTGGATTAATGGTTTCACGGCAGAAGAGCTTGCACCTGAGGTGTGCGCCAGAGTTCCGACGAGGTGCAAAAACACTAGATCGGTGGCAGAGGCTATGGAGAACAATCAGTGGCTGAATGACATCACAGACGAGTTATCAGTGGTAGGAGGAGCACAGTGCATCCGGCTGTGGGAAGCGGTGGACACAGCGGAGGTGGACGCATCGAGGCCGGACCTTATTAGGTGGAAAGGCTCGGCAACGGGAGACTATTCCTCCAAGAGCACGTATGAGATGCTTTGCAAGGGGAGCACGAGTTGGAGTATGAGCTCTTCCGCATGGAAGTCCTTTGCCCCCGCGAAATGCAAGATCTTTGCATGGTTAGCCCTCAGATACAGGCTTTGGACCTTAGATCAGAGAGCTAGGTTTGGCCTCCAGGAGCAGCCGGACCCACGTTTCACATGCCTACAGTAGGAGGACAGGGTGGATCACATACTCACCCAGTGCCCATATGCGAGATAGGTCTGGTTTGAGGTGCTACGTAGCACTAGTCTCAACATACAGGAGTCGGGTTTGGAATCGAACTTGGAAAGATGGTGGGCGGACGCGAGGAAAAGAGTGAGGAAGCTCGGCAGGAAGAGGTTCGACTCCATGGTCATCATCACTGCATGGACTCTATGGAAGCAGCGGAACGCGCGGGTGTTTGGAAATGTTCGAGAGCAGAAGAACCCTATACAGGTTTTGGCGGCTATTAGGGAGGAGTTCCAGCTGTGGGAGCTAGGTAGGAGAGGAGGGAGTTCACAGATAGCGCGAGAGTAGGCTTTTATAGCGAGGGGAGTAGGAGAAAAGTGTGAGTGTGTCTAGGCACTGATGTCTGTATCAGTTGCTCTTTTGTAATTGTTGTTCTTTAGAGATAAGGCACGCTTTGTGCGTTGCTTCCGGAAAAAAAATGGTTCTCGCGTTAGTGATGTTTGTGGCAAGTGTAGAACATGGCACGGGTATCATATGATTACCATTCCCCGGCAAGAGCTGGTCAAGTTCCAGATCGCTAGTACAATTTGTATTCACTGCTTCATTTGTTGCATCGTCTGCCGTCCTGCCGCGAGAGTTTGTATTATTGTATAGTTCATGGTGCCTGTGGAGACGTTAGTTTGTGCATGCAAATATAAATCATTACAAACGGGACTAGTCACGTTCGAGATTAATTAGCTTGGGTAACTTGGTCATCCATGTACTAGCGAACTTAGGACGGTATTGTTCCTATGCTAACGTCTAGATGATGTAATGGCCCCTTGCGGCCAGGAACTTGTACATGGGGCTTAATTTAATATGTTTTTTTAAGATGAATCATAATATATAGCAAGCCGTCTCATTAAAAACTTTTCAGTCTCATTCACGACCCTGTTAAAGAACACTATTGGAAAACGGGGCTTCAGTCCCGGTCCATTTGGGTCTTCAGTCCCGGTTTCCAAACCGGGACCAACCAGGCGGGACTAAAGGGTCCCCCTTTAGTCCCGGTTCAAATGTGCACCGGGTCCAAAGGGGCTGCCACGTGGTGCGGCCAGCAGGCTCGTGGTCGAGGACCTTTGGCCCCGGTTCGTGATACGAACAGGACTGGAGGGTCTCTGCCGCGGCAGACAAAATGGTTGTTTCTCTGCCGCGGCAGAGGTTTAGGGTGGAGCAGCGTTTCTCTGCCGCGGTCGTTTCTCTGTCGCGGCAGAGTTTCAGGGTTTTATATTATTCATTCAATTCTGCAATGCATACATCATTCAGGAAACCACAAACATCGTCATGAAAATATATAGACACCGTCATGAAATACAGTACACGTAATGTATGTTTACAATATAAAGTCGGACCTCTTTACTATATCTATCTCATATATGCCTAACGACGATGTCGATCAAGATCTATGAACTTCCGATAGTATTCTCTAGTTGGGGCAAGGGCCTTGTTAACAAAGAAACCCGCGAGTTCCTCTTGAATTGCTCGTATGCGATCCTCTGTTAGAAGAGAGTCCTGCAGACGTATCATCTATATTTAAAAAAAGATCAATATATATGAATGGAACTCAATACAATTGATGGTAATAAAATAAGATTAATTGTGAAAAATTGTTCACGTACACGAGTGGCGTGTATAGCCTCCTCCGCATCCCTGTGACAGGCCATCTCACGAATGAACTCGCAGACGTAGTATCCACATAAGTTATTCCCGGGTTCCTGCTTCAAACACTTTACGAAAAAATAGTTCGATCAAACTAATTAATAATCAGGCATCATATTGAAAGAAAATATCAAAGAGATTCACGGACATTGCTATATATATAGTACTACTTACAGGGTAATCTTTAAATGGAAGGTTCGGTTTCCATTTACCCGGAACAGTATTGATGAACCATTTCCAAGACCTGCCCGGCAAAGAAAAATGAGTAAATGAGTTATTGATTAGTTGATGATATTGTCGAATGAAAACAGATGAAGATGCCGATACGAAATTGATTGAAGTTACCTCTGGAGCATGGCAGCCATGTTCGCCCATTCCGCATATTCTTTACGTTTTGATTCCATGACAAGTACGACTCCTTTCTTAAGATCAATGATTAGGAGAATAAAGTGGAAGCTGCACAAGCATAGCTCAATGATTAAAAGAATAAAAGTGGAAGTTGCACAAGCATAATGTATGTTATAACACTCACTTGAAGTTGTAAGGAAAGAATATATCCTCTTTATTTGCTTGCTTCTGTAAAAACATTAGCATGTTGTCCTCTATGTCCTTGGCGTACTGTTGAACCGTAACTTCATGTACGGTGTTTGGGTCAATGATCCCGATGTCATAGAGCTTGCCTCTTTTGGATTCGAGCTTCTTCATTCTGCATAATATATGGCGTACAAAAAGAATATAGTGAGGATAATTGTTAGTGCAAATGAATGAGTTGAGCTACAAACTTAATTACATAAATAAATCACTTACAGGCAGTAGAAACTGATGACAGATTTGTCAAGGGCGTCTTGATTGAATAACTGAAATAGTTCTTCTAACTCAAGGTTTATCTCCTCCTTCCCCCGGAAGTAATGCTCATCTCTAAGATACACCGTGAGGTAGCGATCACCCCTTCGACAGGCTTGCAAGTACCATTCATGCAACCTTTGCATCTGAGTCCCTAGACGCGCGAGCTGGCCAGGTTTGACGAGATCATGTATGTATCTATACTTGTTGCCGACGACTTCAGCCGTAGGAAAGTAATCTTCGTACTGAACATCTGCTCCATGACCTCTAGCTTCTCCTTCGATCATCAATGCCGTCTCTGGATCATCATAGGAATGCACGATGAAGTGGGGTGCCGACTGATTATCCTGTTGCCCAAGCTGGGCAATTTTTCTCTCTTTTCTTGCTCTAGAGGACTGTCCAAGAGAGCGGTCGTAATCACATGCCAACTCAGCTTTCTTTAGTCTCGTCTCGGCAAAGTGCTTCATTGTATGTTGCGGAATAAACAGCTTCGGAGGCTTCTTCGGCGCAAGAAACGCCTTTTGCTCATCAGTCTGCTCATATGGTAACAACTCTGGAGTCGGTGACCTCTTCGGAGCTGATGATCTCTTCGGAGCTGTAGGAGGTGCCGCGGTTAGCTTCCTCTTTTGCTTAGGTGGAGGCGGCGGAGTCTCCTGACGAGGAGGAGGAGGCAGCGGAGTATTCTCACGCGGAGGAGACGGCAAAGCCTGAGGAGACTGCTCATGCACAGGAGAATCATCATCGCGCAGAGGAGAATCATCACGCGGAGGAGACTGCGCAGGCGGCGGAGAACGAGATGGAGGTGTCCTGCTTGGTGGCTTCTCACCTGGAAACACAATGTTCTCCTTCCGCCGTTGAACGGTGGTTTTACGGGCTTCTCCCAGTTCTTTGATTTCCCCATCTTCACCTGCAGGTTGCTCAAGGACCAACTGCTCATAATCTCTCATCACTTCATCCACCATCACAACAGCAAATTCGTCTTGGACCGGACGGTAATGGTAAGTCCTTGTAGGTAAGAGAATGCCGACCGCCGCCTTGAAGGATAGGTTGAAACATTTAACATACATCTCATAAGGACGGCTCTCAGTGAGATCATCCACGGGGGGGGGGGGTAGCGAGGAGGCTCGACCACCTGGTCATCATCATCCTGCTGAGTGGAAGTCACGCTGCTTTTCTGGTGTTGAGATTGCAGCGGGACGATAGCATCGAGCAATGCAGGATGTACATGCTGCCCCTGAGCCATTGATGGCGTGTAACTCACACGTTCGTTGGGAACCCCAAGAGGAAGGTATGATGCGCACAGCAGCAAGTTTTCCCTCAGAAAGAAACCAAGGTTTATCGAACCAGGAGGAGCCAAGAAGCACGTTGAAGGTTGATGGCGGCGGGATGTAGTGCGGCGCAACACCGGAGATTCCGGCGCCAACGTGGAACCTGCACAACACAACCAAAGTACTTTGCCCCAACAAAACGAGTGAGGTTGTCAATCTCACCGGCTTGCTGTAACAAAGGATTAACCGTATTGTGTGGAAGATGATTGTTTGCAGAAAACAGTAAAGAACAAGTATTGCAGCAGATTTGTATTTCAGTATAAAAGAATGGACCGGGGTCCACTGTTCACTAGAGGTGTCTGTCCCATAAGATAAAAGCATGTTGGGTGAACAAATTACAATCGGGCAATTGACAAATAGAGAGGGCATAACAATGCACATACATGTCATGATAAATATAGTGAGATTTAATTGGGCATTACGACAAAGTACATAGACCGCCATCCGAGCATGCATCTATGCCTAAAAAGTCCACCTTCGAGGTTATTATCCGAACCCCTTCCAGTATTAAGTTGCAAAACAACGGACAATTGCATTAAGTATGGTGCGTAATGTAATCAACAACTACATCCTTAGACATAGCATCAATGTTTTATCCCTAGTGGCAATAGCACATCCACAACCTTAGAACTTTCTCGTCATCGTCCCGGATATCAATGGAGGCATGAACCCACTATCGAGCATAAATACTCCCTCTTGGAGTTAAGAGCAAAAACTTGGCCGGAGCCTCTACTAATAACGGAGAGCATGCAAGATCATAAACAACACATAGGTAATAACTTGATAATTAACATAACATAGTATTCTCTATCCATCGGATCCCGACAAACACAACATATAGTATTACGGATAGATGATCTTGATCATGTTAGGCAGCTCACAAGATCCAACAATGAAGCACAATGAGGAGAAGACAACCATCTAGCTACTGCTATGGACCCATAGTCCGAGGGTGAACTACTCACTCATCACTCCGGAGGCGACCATGGCGGTGAAGAGTCCTCCGGGAGATGAATCCCCTCTCCGGCGAGGGTGCCGGAGGAAATCTCCGAATCCCCCGAGATGGGATTGGCGGCGGCGGCGTCTCGGTAAGGTTTTCCGTATCGTGGCTCTCGGTATCGGGGGTTTCGCGACGGAAGCTTTAAGTAGGCGGAAGGGCAACGCGGGGGCCACACGAGGGCCCCACACCATAGGTCGGCGCGGCCGGGGCCGGGCCGCGCCGCCCTAGTGTGGCGGCGCCTCGTGGCCCCACTTCGACTCCTCTTCGGTCTTCCGGAAGCTTCGTGGCAAAATAGGACCCCGGGCGTTGATTTTGTCCAATTCCGAGAATATTTCGTTACTAGGATTTCCGAAACCAAAAACAGCGAAAACAGACAATCGGCTCTTCGGCATCTTGTTAATAGGTTAGTTCCAGAAAATGCACGAATATGACATAAAGTGTGCATAAAACATGTAGATATCATCAATAATGTGGCATGGAACATAAGAAATTATCGATACGTCGGAGACGTATCAGCGTCCCGAGCAGGTAAAACGATAACAAAGATAATTTCTGAAGTGACATGCCATCATAACCTTGATCATACTATTTGTAAACATATGTAATGAATGCAGCGATCAAAACAATGGTAATGACATGAGTAAACAAGTGAATCATAAAGCAAAGACTTTTCATGAATAGTACTTCAAGACAAGCATCAATAAGTCTTGCATAAGAGTTAACTCATAAAGCAATAAATCAAAGTAAAGGTATTGAAGCAACACAAAGGAAGATTAAGTTTCAGCGGTTGCTTTCAACTTGTAACATGTATATCTCATGGATAATTGTCAACATAGAGTAATATAACAAGTGCAATATGCAAGTATGT